>NW_023503401.1:0-20261 GCF_014529535.1 Bradysia coprophila
AGTGGTGAGCTGAAAAAACACGTTGACAACAAACTAAAAAACCTTATGGTTCTAAGATTTTCAATTTTTTTTATTTACATGTAAAAAAATTCTTTTTGGATATTTTGAACAAAATGATGTAGGCAAGTGAGTTTTAAAGTGTGTTTACAGCCAGCTAAAAAACTTTTTAATTTCTGAAATTTTCAATTTTTTTATTTACGTGTAAAAAAATTCATTTGGATATTTTGAACAAAATAATGTAGGCAAATGATTTTTTAGTGTGTTTCAACGGTGAGCAGTGGTTAGTGAAAAAACACGTTTACAACAAACTAAAAAACCTTTTAGTTTCTAAGATTTTCAATTTTTTTTATTTACATGTAAAATTTTTTTTTGGATATTTTGAACAAAATACTGTAGGGAAGTGAGTTTTTAGTTTACAACCAGCTAAAAAACTTTTTATTTTTTAAAATTCTCAATTTTTTTATTTACGCGTAAAAAGTTCATTTGGATATTTTGCACAAAATAATGTAGGCAAGTGATTTTTAGTGTGTTTCAACGGTGCGCAGTGGTTAGTGAAAAAACACGTTTACAACAAACTAAAAAAACCTTTTAGTTTCTAAGATTTTCAATTTTTTTTATTTACATGTAAAAATTTTTTTTTGGATATTTTGAACAAAATACTGTAGGGAAGTGAGTTTTTAGTTTACAACCAGCTAAAAAACTTTTTATTTTTTAAAATTCTCAATTTTTTTATTTACGCGTGTTCATTTGGATATTTTGCACAAAATAATGAAGGCAAGAGATTTTTAGTGTGTTTCAACGGTGCGCAGTGGTTAGTGAAAAAAACACGTTTACAACAAACTAAAAAACCTTTTAGTTTCTAAGATTTTCATTTTTTTTATTTACATGTAAAAAAATTCTTTTGGATATTTTGAACAAAATGATGTAGGCAAGTGAGTTTTAAGTGTGTTTACAACCAGCTAAAAAACTTTTTAATTTCTGAAATTTTCAATTTTTTTATTTACGTGTAAAAAAATTCATTTGGATATTTTGAACAAATAATGTAGGCAAATGATTTTTTAGTGTGTTTCAACGGTGCGCAGTAGTTAGTGAAAAAACACATTTACAACCAACTAAAAATTCTTTTAGTTTCTAAGATTTCATTTTTTTTTATTACATGTAAAAAAAATTATTTGGATTTTTTGAACAAAAATAATGTAGGCAAGTGAGTTTTTAGTGAGTTTCAACGGTGTGCAATGGGTAGTGAAAAAACACATTGATAACCAATTAATAAACCTTTTAGATTTTTAGATTTTCAATTTTTTTATTTACGTGTAGATAGATAGATAGATAGGAGTTTTGGAGGGTCCAACCATCGGTCGAACAGGAACCTGGATCTACGATCCTTTGTTCCAAGCCCCCTTTCCTTCGTTTATTGAAAACAAAAGAAAAGTTAAATTTTACATAGTTTGACAACAAAATAGGTATTTAAAGTTAGCATTCCTGTAGAAATAGAGTCACAGTTTGAAAACAATTAAATTAATTAGAGTTAAAGTTAGATATAAATTGTATGAAAATCAAGTCAAAGTCAAAATCATAATCCAAATCACCGCCATGGTAGAATCGCATAGGGTTAAAGTCCAAAAGATCATGGGTCGTCTTCAACCATTACACGTCGTCATTTGCCATACAGCATCGTATCGTATCCTGTCGCATACCTTTCAGCACGCAAACCTCTGGGTTCTCTTAAGGAAAGTGGCCAGATAGCTCATGTTTAAATTGCTGAGGAACAATTCTTCACCTTTGAGAGACGGTTTACCAAAGAAAGTATTCCTAATAGCCCTATATCTCCGGCAATTACCGATCACGTGCGATCCTGTTTCATCGTCCAAACCACACAAACATCTGGGATTATCAGTATAACCGATATTAAAGAGATGCTTATTGAGATCGCAGTGGTCTGTCACTGCTTCAACCACTCTCTTTATGTCAGATTTCCGAAGGCTTAACAGACTTTGGCTAACTTCAAGGCACGGATATTTACAGAACAATTTGGTGTGTTTGGCTCCCTCGTATTCATTCCAGACTTTCTTGTGTTCTTTTGCCAGCCACTTTTTCACTATATCCTTCCTCAATCTTTTTGATATGCCAAAAACCGGTTCTGGACCGACGAAATTCATATCTGCTCCTTTTCCAGCAAGTTCGTCTGCCATTTCATTACCAGCCACCCCTTCGTGCCCTGGGACCCAAAGTACTGTGACTTTGTTGGAGTTTCCCAGTTGATTGAGAAGGTTTTTGCATTCGTAGACTGCTTTTGAACTAACCACTGGGGCACTAATTGCTTCAATGGCGGATTGACTGTCCGTACATATGTAAACCTCTTGGTTGGACACTTGATCGATTAGTTCTTTGTCACACAGTTCCGATATCGCAAACAGTTCAGTTTGAAAGACAGTGGCGTGGGAGCCTGTGGGGAGACTACCACGTACATTCATAGATTCAATGTAGTATCCGGACCCAGATAAGCCGTCCTTTTTGGAGCCATCAGTAAAACAGATCAAACCACTCCTTGGTGGGTACGTATTACTTTCTCCAAGCCATTCCGTTCTATCTGGAATTAGCCATTCGAAGGAATCTTCAAGCATGTATTGTGCTCTCATTTGGTCGCTAGGCATGAATAACCTATCATCTGCAATGAGATGCCTGATAGTTGTATGACTTTTACCCGAGGACTGAGACCACCAACCATTATACTGTACATTTATCGATGCATTGAGAGCGGTCGATTTTAAATGCAGATCGAGTGGTGGGATATTAAGCAGTGCTTCGAGTGCCAAGGTTGCTATTGTGTCTTTTGCACCGGTGATACATATACAG
Organism: Bradysia coprophila; assembly: GCF_014529535.1. NCBI lineage: Eukaryota > Metazoa > Arthropoda > Insecta > Diptera > Sciaridae > Bradysia > Bradysia coprophila. The sequence goes on from NW_023503401.1 coordinate 2,857, forward strand.
GCGAGACGTTGCAATCTATTGAGTCTCTTTTTCGTCGCCTGAGTTTCGATTCTAGGCCACCAGATCAAGCAACCATGGCAAAGTGTTGGTCTGACCACAGCGGTGTAGATCCACCACAGTGCCTTAGGTGATAATCCCCACGTACTACTGAAAGCGTTTCTGCAAAGCCAGAAGATGCCTACACATTTGTTTATCTTATTTTCAACATGAAGAGTCCACGTTAATCTGTGGTCAAAAATTATGCCTAGATACTTCACTGCCTCCGTTAGATCTACCATTTTGTTGAAGAGTACAAATTCACCTAACATAGGCTTACAGTCGACTCTTCTCCTACTAAACAGAATCATTCCTGTTTTGTCTGGGTTTACTTTCAGTTTGTTAACCAGACACCATTCTTCAACTATATCAAGAGCCATTCTCATCATGTCTCCCATCGTATCAGGGAAGTCACCACAGACCAGGCACGAGACATCGTCTGAGTAGCCCTGAGCAAATATGCCAGAGTCGTTCAGCTTTACCAGTAGAGAGTCTACTACCATACACCATAAAATGGGTGACAGGATTCCTCCTTGTGGGCAGCCTTTCGTAACGTTTAGACTAATACTCGTCCCACAAACAGTCGCTTGCACTGTACGGTTACTCAACATTTTAACGATCCATTTCAGAGCTATGTCTTCCATTTCCCTAGCCTTAGCGGCTTTAATTATCACGTCGAATTCTGTGTTGTCGAATGCCCCTTCTATATCCATGAAGCTACCAAGGGCCAACTTTCCATTGTGAATCATTCTTTCGATTTTGTTCGTTATTTGGTGCAAGGCTGTATCCGTGGATTTTCCAGCTTGGTAGGCGTGCTGATTTGCATGAAGCGGAAACTTTTTCAGGACTTCCCCTCTGATATAAAAGTCGAGCAGTCTTTCCAGTGCTTTGAGAAGGAATGACGTGAGGCTAATAGGCCGGAAGTCCTTAGCAGTGTGGTGCGTAGTTCTACCAGGTTTGGGGATGAACACTACTCTAACTTTCTCCCATAATTTCGGGATATGGCTGAGCGCGATGGAGCTCTTGAAAATACTCCTTAGTCGATCTATCAGAATTTCGATGCCTTCTTTTAATAAAGCAGGGAATATCCCATCAAGTCCAGCCGACTTGTAGGAGTAGAATTTATAGATCGCCCATTTCACCTTTCCTTTTTTGGTTAGCTTATCAGCGAAAGACCAGTCCTTACGAGAAGGTGAGTTACCAGAGCTATCTGGAACTGTTATGGGCGTTATCCCTGGCCTACAGCCTGGAAAATGTACTTTAAGGAGATGTTCTGCTGTGTCTTTACTATCGACGGTATAGTTGCCGTCTGGCTTTAGCAGAGAGCTTACCTGAGCTGTGTTGTCTTTGGCCAGGATTTTATGAATTCTGGCGTAGGCAGGTATCGAATTGGCTTCCTCAAAAAACCTTTGTGTACATTTCCTATGGAAGTCTTCCTGAGCTCTTTTATATTCTTTCAATAGCGTTCTGTACTTCACCTTGTTTTCTTTTTGGCGCGAGTTTGGCTTACCTGCTGCATTCCAAGCTTTCCTCAATTCCTTTTTCTTATTATCCAAGTCCTTACACCAAAGTGTCTTCTTATAGAGAGGTCTTGGGTTAGTCAAGGGGCAGGCTAGCTCATATGCTTTGACAATCGCATCTGTACAGTCATTATTGGCTTTCTCCAAGCTCTCAATCGAATAATATCTCTCTTGATGTTCCACGTTGGCAAGATTTTCTCTCAGGGCTACCCTGAACTTATCCCAGTCTGTTTTTCTTGGATTTCGGTAGGGTTTACCTAGAGTGACGTCACTCTTGATACAAAATTTTATGAGCTTATGATCTGAGAAGGTTTCTTCGTCTGTTACCCTCCATGAGTGAATCCTTTGAGATAATTCAGGTGACGCAAAGGTCACATCGATGACTTCTTTCCTTATCGCATTTTCAAACGTCGGCTTTTTACCTCGATTCTGCAAGAGTAGGTCAGTTGTCAAAAGGTATTGGATTAGATCTTCACCTCTTTGATTAACATTAGAGCTACCCCAGACCGTATGATGAGAATTGGAATCCATACCAGTAAGCATGGGTAAGTTTTCCTTTCTACAGAAGTCTACAATTCTCTTGAAAGAGGGTCCTGGCGGAGACATTAAAGAGTCGAATGGTAAGTATGCGGACACTGCTACGAAGTCCCCACCTTCGCTGGGGTCCCTACAAACCCTTACTGATACTACGTCTGGGTCGGAGAATTTGGCGAGTAACATCACGTTCAACCTTGGGGATGCATGGATAGCCGCTCTGGGTCTTCCCCCCGTTCTACAATAAAATAGACGGTTCTTTAGTTGACCAAAGCCTTTTATTAAATTTCCTTTGATCCACGGTTCAAGTATAAATGATAACTCAGTTTGTTCAGTCTTTAGGTCACGGCAGAACGCGTACGTCGCCTTTTTGCAATGTAAAAGATTTATTTGTGCAACTTTGAGGTCAGTACCGGTAGTACCAGTCTGGGTTCCTCTGTTGAGAGTATCGTTATTGATAGTAGCCATTTTTAGTTAGGTCTGACATGCCCTGCACTACTGGACTCGTGATCACGGGTGAGTCCTGTAACATTGGGCGATGGTCGATCTTCCATGAATACATGGGTGGAGACAGCACGCGAATTAGAGGTACCAGCCATAGAAAACCCTGGATCCGCTGCATTACTTGCGACGGGAAGTTGTTTCCTGTTTTTGGTCTTATTTTTTCTCTCTAATTCGATGGTGACTGGTCCGAGCGTGAAGTTTATTTCCATATTCTGACCCTTGATTGTCTCGAAGGATTTTTCATCGATTCTCATAAAAAGTAAGGTTTTGAAAGAGCCCTTGGGCTTTCTGCTAGAGATACGCCATAGCTCCGTGTTAATGTTACTATTCAGTTTAGCCATGGCTTTTAGAATGAATTCGTTTGTTTTCTTGGTTTTCACGCAGGTGACCACTCGAATAAATTTCACGCTCGTGACGCATGGAACAGCTTGGTTATATGGCAGAAGCAGAAGTTTTACGTCCGAATTCGGTAGATTCGAGTTTGCAAAGGCTTTAAACCACTCCGCACATTTGGAGTCCGAACAAGTTATGTAAAAACCGTCTCCGCCGATGAATGAATCGCGCAGAGCGGGAACATAACCTTCACCTTCCAAGGTCAAATCGATGCTATTACTTACATGCTCAGCAATAGCCTTAATTACGTTGTTGTTTGGGGCTACGTTGGCCGGGCTGATCTTCATTTTGAGTGATTCCAACGCAATATCCCTATAAGTGACGACTTTTACGGTATTTTCTTTTGAAGCTGCCAATGCCACTGTTGTTGTTTCAGTTTTAGGTTGTTTAGCTGGTTTGCTATTTGGAGTGCCTGTGTCTGAACTCCTTGACCGTTTAGGTGTTACATTGACCGTACTGCTGGATGTCGCACTGACTTTGCAGCCAGCTAGCATAGAAATAAGCGAGCCTTTGGGTCTATCGGTTTTTGATGTGATCTTGTTCTTCTTAGTTGCTCGTTTCGCGGAGCCGCTTCTATAGGTCGGACGAGATGAAGATGGCGGCGTCGAGGCTGGTGCGATGAGATCCTGAATGGTGCGCATTTGTGTCCCTGGGACAATGATTACAGATCGAAGCGATTTAGGCTTGCTGGTCTCCAATACCGTAACATTCAGGCTGTTTTCCGAGTCGGACGCTTCTTCTATTCCTCGCTGTAGTTCTCCATCCGAGAGACCATCGAGGTCCGAACCAGGTGCGAGATCCACAAGGTCCTCATTCTGAGAGCCACCATCGCTTTCGTTTACCACATTGCGTCCACCGCTCATGTTGTCCATTCGACTGTAATGGTAACAATTATCGTAGTGATTAGTTAATTCCCCCGGAGGTCCTGGTCCCAACATAAAAAAAAGACAGTAACACAATGGGGAGTCTACCAGTTTACAAACCGGTTGCACATTGTGCCTATCAACCAACCGGTGGGGAGACTTATCATTACACGTCCTTTGGTACCGTCGCTTTAGAACTCCTTTACTAACTTTAATGGGCGCTCTGTACGATTTTAGTTCGCTTATAGTACCTTTGATCCATGTGGGTGAGACTGTACCACCATATGGTAGAACAGTGCAAAACACGTGTTCGTAGTGGTTGGGAAGCATTTGAAAGATTTAATGCACGTAGAATTTGTCAGTTAAACTGTGTACATTTTACACAACATAGGAGAAAAGGTTTCTTAGCTTTACTGGGTATCTGCTCAAGGTCGAAAAGAACGGGTAACAAAGCTAGACTAACTTTTTAGGTTATCTAGTGGTCTTGGGATTTTCCAATTTGTTAATTGAGAACCAATTAAACGGATAACACAAGTTAGGAGCATATGCCGCTACAATGTTAGATCTTGATGATGGTAACCCAAGGGTCTACGGGGGCCACGGAGCGTTCCGTCGACTAGAACTCCAGAAACCATGCGGTTGTGCAGCCTTAATATTCAGTCACACTATTCTTCTCTAAATTATGTGCTGTGATTCTGATTCCTGTGATTACCTCAACGTGTAAGAAATTTAGAGTCGTAATTCAATCCACAAAAATTTCCGGTGGTATTACAAACACTATTTCATAACCACACAAACGGTACAAATAATCTTGAACAGCACAAAAGAATGAACATGTGACGTCACGAATTAATTTACCGGTTAAGCGGGTTAAGCTCTAATAACTGCAGAAAATTTTTAAAACAGCATCCACTGTGATTCACTCCGATATAAATTCACTGTCGTATCCAAAAGAAATGCAAATATTATTCCGTTTGGTCGAAAGTTACGATCATTCAGTGAAAATTAAAGTTCGGTTGATCTGCTTATGTTGCAGAGATTCAATGATTGTTGTATTGTATCGAACGATATACGTTGAGAGCAACTAAAGAGAGAGGTGTTGACTCGTCGGCGAACTGAACTGAACCATGTAAAAAAATTCTTTTGGATATTTTGAACAAAATGATGTAGGCAAGTGAGTTTTAAGTGTGTTTACAACCAGCTAAAAAACTTTTTAATTTCTGAAATTTTCAATTTTTTTATTTACGTGTAAAAAAATTCATTTGGATATTTTGAACAAAATAATGTAGGCAAATGATTTTTTAGTGTGTTTCAACGGTGCGCAGTAGTTAGTGAAAAAACACATTTACAACCAACTAAAAATTCTTTTAGTTTCTAAGATTTTCATTTTTTTTTATTTACATGTAAAAAAAATTATTTGGATTTTTTGAACAAAATAATGTAGGCAAGTGAGTTTTTAGTGAGTTTCAACGGTGTGCAATGGGTAGTGAAAAAACACATTGATAACCAATTAATAAACCTTTTAGATTTTTAGATTTTCAATTTTTTTATTTACGTGTAAAAAACTTCATTTGGATATTTTGAACAAAATAACATAGGCAAGTGAGTTTTTAGTGTGTTTCAACGGTGCGCAGTGGTTAGTGAAAAAACACATTTACAACCAACTAAAAAATCTTTTAGTTTCTAAGATTTTCAATTTTTTTTTATTTACATGTAAAAAAATTCATTTGGATATTTTGAACAAAATACTGTAGGGAAGTGAGTTTTTAGTGTGTTTCAACGGTGCGCAGTGGTTAGTGAAAAAACACATTTACAACCAACTAAAAAACTTTTTAGTTTCTAAGATTTTCAATTTTTTTTATTTACATGTAAAAAAATTCATTTGGATATTTTGAACAAAATACTGTAGGGAAGTGAGTTTTTAGTTTACAACCAGCTAAAAAACTTTTTATTTTTTAAAATTCTCAATTTTTTTATTTACGCGTAAAAAGTTCATTTGGATATTTTGCACAAAATAATGTAGGCAAGTGATTTTTTAGTGTGTTTCAACGGTGCGCAGTGGTTAGTGAAAAAACACGTTGACAACAAACTAAAAAACCTTATGGTTTCTAAGATTTTCAATTTTTTTTATTTACATGTAAAAAAATTCTTTTGGATATTTTGAACAAAATGATGTAGGCAAGTGAGTTTTAAGTGTGTTTACAGCCAGCTAAAAAACTTTTTAATTTCTGAAATTTTCAATTTTATTATTTTCGTGTAAAGAAATTCATTTGGATATTTTGCACAAAAAAATGTAGGCAAGTGATTTTTTAGTGTGTTTCAACGGTGCGCAGTGGTTAGTGAAAAACACATTTACAACCAACTAAAAAACTTTTTAGTTTCTAAGATTTTCAATTTTTTTTATTTACATGTAAAAAAATTCATTTGGATATTTTGAACAAAATACTGTAGGGAAGTGAGTTTTTAGTTTACAACCAGCTAAAAAACTTTTTATTTTTTAAAATTCTCAATTTTTTTATTTACGTGTAAAAAAATTCATTTGGATATTTTGCACAAAAAAATGTAGGCAAGTGATTTTTTAGTGTGTTTCAACGGTGCGCAGTGGTTAGTGAAAAAACACATTTACAACAAACTAAAAAACCTTTTAGTTTCTAAGATTTTCAATTTTTTTTATTTACATGTAAAAAAATTCTTTTGGATATTTTGAACAAAATGATGTAGGCAAGTGAGTTTTAAGTGTGTTTACAGCCAGCTAAAAAACTTTTTAATTTCTGAAATTTTCAATTTTATTATTTACGTGTAAAAAAATTCATTTGGATATTTTGCACAAAATAATGTAGGCAAGTGATTTTTTAGTGTGTTTCAACGGTGCGCAGTGGTTAGTGAAAAAACACGTTTACAACAAACTAAAAATTCTTTTAGTTTCTAAGATTTTCAATTTTTTTTATTTACATGTAAAAAAAATTATTTGGATTTTTTGAACAAAATAATGTAGGCAAGTGAGTTTTTAGTGAGTTTCAACGGTGTGCAATGGTTAGTGAAAAAACACATTTACAACCAGCTAAAAAACCTTTTAATTTCTGAAATTTTCATTTTTTTTTATTTACGTGTAAAAAAATTCATAGGGATATTTTGAACAAAATGATGTAGGCAAGTGAATTTTTAGTGTGTTGCAACGGTGCGCAGTGGTTGGTGAAAAAACACATTTACGACCAGCTAAAAAACTTTTTAATTTCTGAAATTTTCAATTTTTTTATTTACGTGTAAAAAAATTCATTTGGATAATTTGCACAAAAAAATGTAGGCAAGTGATTTTTTAGTGTGTTTCAACGGTGCGCAGTGGTTAGTGGAAAAACACATTTACAACCAACTAAAAAACTTTTTAGTTTCTAAGATTTTCAATTTTTTTTATTTACATGTAAAAAAATTCATTTGGATATTTTGAACAAAATACTGTAGGGAAGTGAGTTTTTAGTTCACAACCAGCTAAAAAGCTTTTTATTTCTTAAAATTCTCAATTTTTTTATTTACGCGTAAAAAGTTCATTTGGATATTTTGCACAAAATAATGTAGGCAAGGGATTTTTTAGTGTGTTTCAACGGTGCGCAGTGGTTAGTGAAAAAACACGTTGACAACAAACTAAAAAACCTTTTAGTTTCTAAGATTTTCAATTTTTTTTATTTACATGTAAAAAAATTCATTTGGATATTTTGAACAAAATACTGTAGGGAAGTGAGTTTTTAGTGTGTTTCAACGGTGTGCAATGGTTAGTGAAAAAACACATTTACAACCAGCTAAAAAACCTTTTAGATTTTTAGATTTTCAATTTTTTTTATTTACGTGTAAAAAAATTCATAAGGATATTTTGAACAAAATGATGTAGGCAAGTGAATTTTTAGTGTGTTGCAACGGTGCGCAGTGGTTGGTGAAAAAACACATTGACAACCAGCTAAAAAACTTTTGAATTTCTGAAATTTTCAATTTTTTTATTTACGTGTAAAAAATTCATTTGGATATTTTGCACAAAAAAATGTAGGCAAGTGATTTTTTAGTGTGTTTCAACGGTGCGCAGTGGTTAGTGAAAAAACACGTTTACAACAAACTAAAAAACCTTTTAGTTTCTAAGATTTTCAATTTTTTTTATTTACATGTAAAAAAATTCTTTTGGATATTTTGAACAAAATGATGTAGGCAAGTGAGTTTTAAGTGTGTTTACAGCCAGCTAAAAAACTTTTTAATTTCTGAAATTTTCAATTTTATTATTTACGTGTAAAAAAATTCATTTGGATATTTTGCACAAAAAATGTAGGCAAGTGATTTTTTAGTGTGTTTCAACGGTGCGCAGTGGTTAGTGAAAAAACACATTTACAACCAACTAAAAAACTTTTTAGTTTCTAAGATTTTCAATTTTTTTTATTAACATGTAAAAAAATTCATTTGGATATTTTGAACAAAATACTGTAGGGAAGTGAGTTTTTAGTGTGTTTATACGGTGCTCAGTGGTTAGTGAAAAAACACATTTACAACCAGCCAAAAAACTTTTTATTTTTTAAAATTCTCAATTTTTTTATTTACGCGTAAAAAGTTCATTTGGATATTTTGCACAAAATAATGTAGGCAAGTGATTTTTTAGTGTGTTTCAATGGTGCGCAGTGGTTAGTGAAAAACACGTTTACAACAAACTAAAAAACCTTTTAGTTTCTAAGATTTTCAATTTTTTTTATTTACATGTAAAAAAATTCATTTGGATATTTTGAACAAAATACTGTAGGGAAGTGAGTTTTTAGTTTACAACCAGCTAAAAAACTTTTTATTTTTTAAAATTCTCAATTTTTTTATTTACGGTGTAAAAAATTCATTTGGATATTTTGCACAAAAAATGTAGGCAAGTGATTTTTTAGTGTGTTTCAACGGTGCGCAGTGGTTAGTGAAAAAACACATTTACAACAAACTAAAAACCTTTTAGTTTCTAAGATTTTCAATTTTTTTTATTTACATGTAAAAAAATTCTTTTGGATATTTTGAACAAAATGATGTAGGCAAGTGAGTTTTAAGTGTGTTTACAGCCAGCTAAAAAACTTTTTAATTTCTGAAATTTTCAATTTTATTATTTACGTGTAAAAAAATTCATTTGGATATTTTGCACAAAAAAATGTAGGCAAGTGATTTTTTAGTGTGTTTCAACGGAGCGCAGTGGTCAGTGAAAAAAACACATTTACAACCAACTAAAAAACTTTTTAATTTCTGAAATTTTCAATTTTTTTTATTTACGTGTAAAAAAATTCATTTGGATATTTTGAACAAAATTCTGTAGGGAAGTGAGTTTTTAGTGTGTTTAAACGGTGCGCAGTGGTTAGTGAAAAAACACATTTACAACCAGCCAAAAAACTTTTTATTTTTTAAAATTCTCAATTTTTTTATTTACGCGTAAAAAGTTCATTTGGATATTTTGCACAAAATAATGTAGGCAAGTGATTTTTTAGTGTGTTTCAACGGTGCGCAGTGGTTAGTGAAAAAAACACGTTTACAACAAACTAAAAAACCTTTTAGTTTCTAAGATTTTCAATTTTTTTTATTTACATGTAAAAAATTTTTTTTGGATATTTTGAACAAAATACTGTAGGGAAGTGAGTTTTTAGTTTACAACCAGCTAAAAAACTTTTTATTTTTAAAATTCTCAATTTTCTTATTTACGCGTGTTCATTTGGATATTTTGCACAAAATAATGAAGGCAAATGATTTTTTAGTGTGTTTCAACGGTGCGCAGTGGTTAGTGAAAAAACACGTTTACAACAAACTAAAAAACCTTTTAGTTTCTAAGATTTTCATTTTTTTTATTTACTTGTAAAAAAATTCTTTTGGATATTTTGAACAAAATGATGTAGGCAAGTGAGTTTTAAGTGTGTTTACAACCAGCTAAAAAACTTTTTCATTTCTGAAATTTTCAATTTTTTTATTTACGTGTAAAAAAATTCATTTGGATATTTTGAACAAAATAATGTAGGCAAATGATTTTTTAGTGTGTTTCAACGGTGCGCAGTAGTTAGTGAAAAAACACATTTACACCAACTAAAAATTCTTTTAGTTTCTAAGATTTTCAATTTTTTTTATTTACATGTAAAAAAAATTATTTGGATTTTTTGAACAAAATAATGTAGGCAAGTGAGTTTTTAGTGAGTTTCAACGGTGTGCAATGGGTAGTGAAAAAACACATTGATAACCAATTAATAAACCTTTTAGATTTTTAGATTTTCAATTTTTTTATTTACGTGTAAAAAACTTCATTTGGATATTTTGAACAAAATAACATAGGCAAGTGAGTTTTTAGTGTGTTTCAACGGTGCGCAGTGGTTAGTGAAAAAACACATTTACAACCAACTAAAAAATCTTTTAGTTTCTAAGATTTTCAATTTTTTTTATTTACATGTAAAAAAATTCATTTGGATATTTTGAACAAAATACTGTAGGGAAGTGAGTTTTAGTGTGTTTCAACGGTGCGCAGTGGTTAGTGAAAAACACATTTACAACCAACTAAAAAACTTTTTAGTTTTCTAAGATTTTCAATTTTTTTTATTTACATGTAAAAAAATTCATTTGGATATTTGAACAAAATACTGTAGGGAAGTGAGTTTTTAGTTTACAAACCAGCTAAAAAACTTTTTTTTTTAAATTCTCAATTTTTTATTTACGCGTAAAAAGTTCATTTGGATATTTTGCACAAAATAATGTAGGCAAGTGATTTTTTAGTGTGTTTCAACGGTGCGCAGTGGTTAGTTGAAAAAACACGTTGACAACAAACTAAAAACCTTATGGTTTCTAAGATTTTCAATTTTTTTTATTTACATGTAAAAAAATTCTTTTGGATATTTGAACAAAATGATGTAGGCAAGTGAGTTTTAAGTGTGTTTACAGCCAGCTAAAAAACTTTTTTAATTTCTGAAATTTTCAATTTATTATTTTCGTGTAAAGAAAATTTATTTGGATATTTTGCACAAAAAAATGTAGGCAAGTGATTTTTTAGTGTGTTTCAACGGTGCGCAGTGGTTAGTGAAAAACACATTTACAACCAACTAAAAACTTTTTAGTTTCTAAGATTTTCAATTTTTTTTATTTACATGTAAAAAAATTCATTTGGATATTTTGAACAAAATACTGTAGGGAAGTGAGTTTTTAGTGTGTTTAAACGGTGCGCAGTGGTTAGTGAAAAAACACATTTACAACCAGACCAAAAAACTTTTTATTTTTTAAAATTCTCAATTTTTTTTATTTACGCGTAAAGTTCATTTGGATATTTTGCACAAAATAATGTAGGCAAGTGATTTTTTAGTGTGTCTCAAACGGTGCGCAGTGGTTAGTGAAAAAACACGTTTACAACAAACTAAAAACCTTTTAATTCTAAGATTTTCAATTTTTTTTTATTTACATGTAAAAAATTCTTTTGGATATTTTGGAACAAAATGATGTAGGCAAGTGAGTTTTAAGTGTGTTTACAACCAGCTAAAAAAACTTTTTAATTTCTGAAATTTTCAATTTTTTTATTTACGTGTAAAAAAATTCATTTGGATATTTTTAACAAAATAATGTAGGCAAGTGATTTTTAGTGTGTTTCAACGGTGCGCAGTGTTAGTGAAAAAACACATTTACAACCAACTAAAAAATTCTTTTAGTTTCTAAGATTTTCAATTTTTTTTATTTACGTATGTAAAAAAATTCATTTGGATTTTTGAACAAAATAATGTAGGCAAGTGAGTTTTTAGTGAGTTAACGGTGTGCAATGGTTAGTGAAAAAACACATTTACAACCAGCTAAAACTTTTAGTTTTAGATTTTCAATTTTTTTTATTTACATGTAAAAAAAATTCATTTGGATATTTTGAACAAAATAATGTAGCAAGTGAGTTTTTAGTGTGTTTCAACGGTGTGCAATGGTTAGTGAAAAAACACATTTAAGATAACCAAATAATAAACGCTTCTTAGATTTTTAGATTGTTCAATTTTTTTGATTTTACGTGTAAAAAACCACTTCATTTGGAAATATTTGACACAAAATACTAAGTAAGGGAAGAATGAATTTTTTAGTGTGTTTTCATACCGGTGTGCAATGGTTACGTCGAAAAAACATTTAGCAACCAACACCCCAACTACGAATAAATTCTAGATTTTTGTAATTTATATGTCTGGTGCATTATACACAACACTTTACTTCCTAGAGATTTTTTAAGAGTTATTCAAACAACTTTTACTACTTAACTTACCTCTATACAACTGTAATTAACATTATAAAGGATATTTGAAGCAAAATGATGTATGCAAGTGAATTTTTGTGTGTTAGCAACGGGCGCATGGTGGTTGGTGAAAAAACACATTTACAACCAGCTAAAACTTTTGATTTCTGAATTTGCAGATTTTTTTATTTACTGGTAAAAAAATTCATTTTTGGATATTGTATACAAAAACTGTATGGCAAGTGATTTTTAGTGTTGTTTTCAACGCGGTGCGCAGTGGTTTAGATTTTGAGAAAACACATTTACAACCAACATAAAAAACTTTTTAGTTTCTATAGATTTTCATTTTTAATATTTATTTACATGTAAAAAAATGACGATTTTGGATATTTTGAAACAAAATACTGTAGGGAAGTGAGTTTTTGTTTAGCACCATAAAAAAAACTTTTTATTTTTTAAAATATCTCAATTTTTTTATTTACGTGTAAAAAATTCATTTGAGAGATCTTGGCCCAAAATCAGATGTAAGGAGCAGTGATTTTTTTATGTGGAGAGTTTCCAACGGTGCGGCAGTGGTTAGTGAAAAAAGCACATTACAAACAAACTAATAAAGGGACCAATTTTCCCACTTTTTTAGATATCTGATGTATGAATATATATCCCAAATTTAGTTAATGAATTATCAAATGTAAAGAATAATAAGTATAACTTTTTCTGGGTATATCTTTAGATAACAAATGATAGTTACAGGCAAGTTAGCTATTATGCTTATAGAATGAAATGAATTAAACAGAGACCAGAAGAAAAAAAAAAAACTTTTATACTTTATCATAATTCTCCGGTGGATATATTTTTGGAAATTTTATGTCATTTTAAAACAGTGATAAAAGGAAAATGGATTGAAGTTTGGTAAATACTCTCTAGACATAGCATATCAAGAATGTAGAGCAATTAAGATTTGATGTGTTCTCGTCAGATGAGTATAAGAATCTCTCCAAATTAGAGACGAGGATTGCATGTTTCAATTAGTGAGGGAAGGGTGGGACAATAGAAAACATCAGTTTAGGCACATTCAAACATAAATAAACTTTTTAGTTTTCAGGGAGAATATTACAATTTTTTTTTTTATATATAAAATATAACATCTATAAGTATCATATTAGTATTATTAATATATAGATACCTATAAATATGTGTAGGGTAAAACATTATGTGTTGTGTATTGCTTTTATATAGTTTGTTGCGCAGCTGGTATAGGGTGAAAAAGACAATTCCAGTATGGATCCACAGCGGAGATTTATGATGAATTGGAACCAATATACATGCTCTTGTTGATTTTGTCTAAAAACTTACTCCACGAATTTCTTTTTTTATTTTCTGAGTATCAGCTACAGGAAGAAAAACTTTTCATCCATTGGGATATGTGCAGCTTAGTAAAGGTTTGAAAAAACCTTCCTGACCCTCTACATACTACAAATGAAGCCGTAAAAATTCATCTGTGTTTTGTATTTTCTTGACACAAAATAGATGTAGGCAGTGATTTTTTTAGGTGTGTCTCAAGTTAAGGTGCGACAGTGGGTTAGTTGAAAAAACACTCAGACCTTTACAACAAACTAAAAAACGCGTTTAGTAATTCTAAGATTTTCAATTTTTTTTTTTACATGTAAAAATTCTTGTTGGATATTTTGAACAAAAGTATGTAGGACAAGTGAGTTTTAAGTGTGTTTACAACCAGCTAAAAAAAACTTTTTAATTTCTGAAATTTTCAATTTTCTTTATTTACGTCGTGTAAAAAAATTCATTGGATATTTTTAAGCAAATAATGTAGGCAATGATTTTTAGTGTGTTTCAAACGGTGCGCAGTAGTTAGTGAAAAAACACCATTAACAACACTAAAAAATCTGTTTTTAGGTTTTCTAAGTTTTCAAATTTTTTTCATTACTACTGTTAATAAAAAAATTATTTAGTGATTTTTTGAACAAAAAATAATGTAGGCAAGTGAGTTTTTAGTGAGGTTAACGGTTGTGCAATGGTTAGTGAAAAAAACATTTAAAACCAATGTAAAAACTTTTAGATTTTTAGATTTTAATTATTTTTATTTACTGTAAAAATAATCATTATGGATATTTTTAACAAAATAATGAAGCAAAGTGAGTTTTTAGTGTAGTTTCAACGGTGGCATGGATTAGTGAAAACATACAATCAACTTGATAGCGACAACGAATACTTTTAGATTTTATTAGATTTTCTAATTTTTTTATTTAGCGTGTAACAAAACTTCATTTGGATATATTTGAAGCAAATACTAGTAGGGAAGTGATATTTTTAGTGATGGTTTCAAGGTGTGGCAATGTTATGTGAAACAAAACACATTTACAAACAGCTAAAAAACGCTTTTAGATTTTTAGTTTCAATTTTTTTTATTTAGTGTTAAAAAAATTCATAAGGATATTTTGAACAAAAGATGTAAGGAAGTGATTTTTACTGTGTTTGCAACAGAGAGAGGTAGCGACTTCTTCAGTGCTTAGGAACAGGAGAAATAAACATTTTTAACACACAGCTTACTAATAAGGTTTTTAATTTCTGAATTTTTAAATTTTTCTTCTAATTTACGTGTAAGGGAAAAGATTCACTATAGGATTTAGCTTAGCGATAATTTATATAAGAACAATAATAGTATGTACTTGCGAGAACAACGTAGAAATTTTTTCTGGGTAGGGTTTGTTTGACTTTTAGCGCATGAAACGGAGAAGTGAGGATGCAGTACGCTAGCGTACAATATAGGTACGCTAAAAGAGAACAGATCTATTACACCCAGGACTATAAAAAATTACTGTTTGCATTTAATATGCTGAAATTTGTCAGGTATTCAATACTATTATGTGTGAGGTAGATAAACAAAATTCATATTTTTGAGTTGCAATGTAGATTTTCCAGACACGCGCGTCGCAGGAGGACAACCATATATATAAGTACCGAGAGAGTGTATGATGTATATCTAGTTGTTATTGTCAACAAGGTCGTTGGCGCAGTTTCGGTAATAGTATGAGGAGACCATAGACATATATAAGCATTACCAACTACATAAAAAACATTTAGTTTCTAAGAATTTTCAAATTTTTTTTATTTACATAGTTAAAAAAATTACATTTGATATTTTGAGAACAAAATACTGTAGGGAAGTGAGTTTTTAGTTGTTTTCAACGGTGCGACATCTAGTTGGCTTAAGTCTGAAAAAAACACATTTACATAGGGCAACCTAAAAAAATTCTTTTTAAGTTTTTACTCTTCTATGAGTATTTTTCAAATTTTTTTTTATTATACATGGTAGAAAAAAATCATCTTATTGATATTTTGAACAAAATAAAATGAGTGGGGAAGTGAGTTTTTCTAGGTGTTTTTTTTCAACGCGTCTAGCAATGCTAGATAAAAAAACACATTTTTTACTAGACCAGTGCCCAATCACTTTCCCTAGAAAAACCTTTGAGTGAGCTTTTTACACATTTCAATTTTTTTTTATCTACCGTGTTTAAAAATATAAACATATTCCATAAGGACTACATTTTTTTGATATTCCACGAGAGATGATGATAATGAAGTTGAGTTTTTAGCTGTCTGTCGAAACCGGTATGCGCAAGTGGAGTATGGAGGGTTAGAAAAGAACAACAATTTAACTATTAAAAGCAACTATAACATTCTCATTATAGTTACTTAGAGGATTTCTCAGAGTATTTCGTTATTAACATGCTCAAAGAAAATCTCATTATTATTAGAGTCATTTTGCCCGGATTATTGAAGGAAATCGTACGGGAATTGGTTGAAGTTTTTTCTAGTGTGTTTTCATCAACAGCAAGAGTTGTGTGTATCGGCATAGTGGGAAAATATTCTACATTTACAGACCGGGAAGACTAAAATCCTTTTACGCTATCTTCCTCATAGAATATATTGTATCAATTTAATTTGTGTTAATTTACAGCCGATAGTAGAAAATCATAATGGATATTTTTGCCACAAAATAATGTAATGCGCAGTGATTTTTAAGAGTGATGTCAATCACAACGGTTGCGTGGTCGCTCAGTGGTTTAGTGAACCAAAACACGTTTACAACAAACTAAAAAAACCTTTAATTCTAACAGATTTTCATTTTTGTTTTAATTTAACATGTAAAAAAATTCTTTTGGTGATATTTTGAAGCAAAATGATCGTAGGCAAGTGAGTTTTAAGTGTGTTTACAACGCAGGTCCTAAAAAACTTTTTAATTTCTGGAAATTTTCAATTTTTATATTACGTGTAAAAATTAACAGGGTATGGGATATAATCTTTATACAAAGGTAAGGTGGTAGCAATATGATTTTTTCCTAAGTGTGTTCAACGGTGCGCAGTGTAGTTGTGAAAAAATACTACATTTACAACACTACTAAATAAAATTTCATTTAGTTTCTAAGATTTTCAATTTTTTTTATTTACATGTAAAAAATATTTATTTGGATATTTATGAACAACATTGATGTAGGAGCCACGTTTGTAGTTTTTAAGTGTGATTTTACAGCCAGCTAAAAAAACTTTAATTTCTGAATATTTTCAATTTTATTATTTAATGGTGTAAAAAAATCAATTTGGAATATTTTGGCACAAAAGGAAATGTAGGCAATGATTTTTTAGTGTGTTTCACGGTAGGCGCAGTGGTTAAGTGAAAACCACATTTACAGAACTCAACTAAAAAACTTCCCTTTAGTTTCGTAAGAGGTGGTTTTAATTTTTTTCTTAATGTAAAAAAATTCATAATTGATATTATTGAACAAAATTCTGTAGCGGGGAGAGTGAGTTTTTAGTGTGTTTAAACGGTCGCGCTAGTTTGGTTAGATAAAATAACACATTTAGCAGGACCGAGCAAAGTTTTTTTTTTTTTAGCAATAAACTTTTATTTATAGTATTGTTCTTAAAACTTCTCATTTATTTTATTTACCGCGTAAGATATATTCGATTTTTGTACGATGCCCAAGAAAATGAGTATTTTTGCATGGTCCCAAAATAATGTAGGCGTGGACAAGTGATTTTTTAGTGTGTTCAAACGTGCGACCGTGGTTAGTGAAAAAACAGGAAAACGTTACAGACAAAACTAAAAAACCTTTTCGTTTCGTATAGATTTTCAATTTTTTTTTTTACATGTAAAAAATATTCTTTGGATATTTTGAACAAAAATGATGTAGCAAGTGCAGTTTTAAGTGTGTTTTACAACGCAGCTAAAAAACTTTTTTATTTCTCGAATTTTCAAATTTTTTAATTTACGTGTAAAAAAATTCATTTGGATATTTTGAACAATTAATGTAG
>NW_023503402.1:0-107831 GCF_014529535.1 Bradysia coprophila
GAGGTGGTGGTGGTGGAGGTGGTGCTACAAACAAATAAATAAATTAGCATAACCAAATTATTTAAATAAAATTCGACATCATCGGATCATGCTCAGATAGGACATGCAAATTTTCTTCGAAATCAAGCCGAATAGTATATTTGTGAGAGAATGTTCCGTAGCAACTGCTAAACAGCGTCTAGATATTCATTATGGCACATATAACAGAGGGACATTGAAATAGGAAGAGGAAATCGTCCGCTTTACAAAAAATCAATATGTGTCCCTTCAAACTAGCAGTCAACAAAATCGTCTTAGAAATGTTGTTCTGGTTCGATGCGGTTCGATGTTCTTATACCCACATATTATATCTAACTTTTTCTTGTAATTTCATTTCGAAGTACTAGATTTGATTAATATTTGAAAATGATGCATCGTGTGCGCGTTGGTTTCTGACGTATTTTTGTAAGCTGCATAACTCAGTATAAAAGTTTAAAAAAAAAACTTACGTGGTGGTGGCGGTGGTGGTGCGTATTGAGGTTGTGGAGCTGGTTGGTATTGAGGTTGTGGAGCTGGTTGATATTGTGGTTGTGGAGCTGGTTGATATTGTGGTGGAGCAGGTGGTCCAGATGGCGGCAAGTATTGGTTTGATGGTGCTTGTTGGGAGGGTGGTAAATATGACCGCTCTACATTTGTTCCGCCGAACAAATGGGATACATCGCCACTAACAGCTGCAATTGCAGCGAGGCAAACAATGAGGAATTTCTGTTAAACAAAAAAAAATGACATCAGTAACGTTTGCCATTTAAAAAATTGAAAAATTAACCGAACATCTTAAATTAAAATTCTAGAATAAATTTGCAAAATCACTAAAACGATAATCTTTTATAAATAAGACTACGTATCAACATATCAACATATCAACAACAAGTATCAATATCACAAAACTAAAAAAACAATCCGAAACTTTCACTAGTCCATGAAAATGGTTTCGATATTCTCACCATTTCGTTATTTTTCACAGATGAACTAGCCAAAGATGATCACGTCTTTGCTGGTAGTGTTACTGTTCCAGAATAATTGTCAATTAGAAACATCGCGTTATTTATATTATTTGCCAATATGAGCAAAAGCATCTAAACGAATATGTAAACCGGTTGTGGCTTTACGGGTTTATGGTATTACGATAGAATATATTTTTAGTGAGCATACAAAAAAAAATCTAACGAAAAAATAAAAATGGTTTGCAAGCCATTCATTATACCCCCCACATAGCGAGTGATAAAGTGGGCTAGAATGATTTTGGTATAGCATTAGTGATACATTTTTTATATTAATTTAAGTTTGACGGTTTCCTTGTTGTTTATAACTTAATTATACGATTCCAACAATTATAGACAAATTTTATTTCAATTAATGTACGATGATTTCACAGCTTACTTTTGAGAAAAGGATGTACGTTTGCGGAAAATATTTTATCAATCGTTCATATACCAAAAATCGGTGATGGATTTGATTGACAGGTCTCAACTTTTAATATGAATATAGTAAAACACTATATGACATAGGTATTACGTAAAATCATGCACAGGTTCACTTTACTATGATAATTAATTTGGAAAGTGATAATTCAAAATACAAAGCGTAGAATTATCGCTTTCGAAAATGTTTTTGTTTCTATGTTTCTATTCTATCTGCCGAATTAGTTATACCGAATTAATTTCATTCATGCACTACTCTCGATAATAGGAAACCATATTTTAATATTTCATAATGGTAAAACTTAAAGCCTTATTTTTGGCCAAGACCTTCTTCAGAGGACCAAGCGAAGAAAATCGTAGATTATATTGTCTATCACATTTTTCTTAATTTGACCAAAAATGTGACACCATGGCTTCACTGTGAGAAGACGATTTCTTGGCCAAAAAAGTCATCAAGTTTTACGATTAACAAAAGGAAAAGCTTAAAAGCAAATGAACAAATGAAGCGTTCGGTAAAATATTTGGTTCCTTCTTTTGTACTTGTGCGAAACTATCAGAGAAACGAAAATACCTAATTTTAACATAAATTTGCTTTACACAATTAAAACTGTCTATAAGGTTTTACCACTACCATCCACGTGCCTGTAACAGCTTGAACCCTATAAACAAGTAAAAACAGTTTTGATTGTATGTGGGAATCAGTTGAAAAACAGCTGAAGCAAATTCAAGCTGAAGTTTCACTGTCCCTGGCTATAATTTAATCTAAATCTGTTTCTGTTTCACGTCTGCTAGTTAATTAACTAATTGCATGAGTTTCTTTAGAATCAGATAGTTATCTGTTATTGAGAGCGGCCACACAATAAAGCGACGAGCTCGGGATCTTACATAGCGAAATGTCCAGTAAAACTAATGAAGTAAAAGATTTTACGTGTTACGGCATGTTTCATTTTCATTTACATTGCCTAATCACGTAAATATTGTTCTTCCGAGGTTCCAAGTTGTGTATTTGACAAGTGGGGAATACAGCCCTCCCCTTCGGGTAACACCACACTTATCAAATACACAACTTGAAACCTCGGAAGTAATATACTATTAATGCACATACTATGTAATACTGTAACCTGTCACATCTGTTATCTGTTATCGACAACGACGACAAAAATAATAATTAGAAGCTCTGGGTAATGCGGCCCTTTCATAGTAAAATACATGTCAAAAAAATTGAAGTACAAGATTTGAAATCAACAGATTCAAAATACTTTCATCGATGGAAGTAATAAACCTGATAATTACTTTGGTCATATGCTTGCTGTCTGTAATAGTTTAAACAGAAAACGTGGCATGGATTTATTGATCACATGTTTTCATTTTTACAAAAGGTTAAATAATGTGGGATCACGTTCTAAAAGACATTTTTGCTTGTATTGATATTGAATACACTTTAAATAAATAAATATAACCAAATTAATGAGAAGAAGGTTCTGTCATTTTGGCTTACAGTTGGATAGCTCCTCTCAGTCAACCAGTGTTTGATTGTGGTCACTAAAAGTAAGTTTCATGCGTGTTGTAAATTTTATATAGAGAGAAATTGTATCTCAGGAATTACAATCATCAAATCTCAATTTTGCGCATTTATTTCTTTTTGTTATTCTTATAATATTGACAAAACAGCTGAAAGTGATGAAACGTGTGAATGTGTGAAATTGAGATTTGGTGATTGAAGAGTAGAATTGTGACGAAATTAATGAACTATGAACTATGTTAGGAAGAAACCATTCCTCAGCTCAGTTTTTTTTATGAAGTCGAAAAACCAACAAGAACCATTTTGAATGAGAAATTCGGGGAAGCTAAATGCTGAAAGCTCAAATATTTCACTGATAATGATAATTAGAGCCGATAAATTTGTTATTCAGGTCATGCAAAAAATGCTTTTTTATAGCTAATAATGAAAGATTTTATCAAAAACTTTATATCATTTTCCATTAGTTGTGTCATTGAATACTGATTTAAAATTTGCATCACTTCTATTAGCTAGATATCTCTTCATATTTTTGAACCGTGCACATTTGTGTAGAATTACATCTGAAAGCGTATAGTCGGCATCGACACTTCATCCCAATTCGATTTAAATTCTTATATAATTCAAATATTGTACGTTAACCGGATTTTGTGAAATATCGCCGAAAAAAGATAAAAATGGATTTTAGATTCTTTAGGGCATCGTGGTGGCTACAATTCGTCTATAATGTTGACCATAAGCATTTGCATTCCTACAGACTATCTCATCGCGTTGCCAGGCTTAATAATAAATAAGAACTTTTTTGTTAGCCAGAAAAAAGGACTTTTTATTTGTTAAAATTAATTAATTTATGTGATTTTTTGTCTAACATGGACAAATAAAATTTATTGTTCAAGTTTGTATACTATCTATGTTAATTCATTCGTTAATGAATCGAACTGAGTTGTTGCATAATTTTTCTGTTTTTTTTTTTCGATTCTTTTTTTTTTGTGAACCATGTCTCTATTATTGTCTATAAGTCAATAAGCTAATAATTATTATTTTTTCATTCAATCAGGAAATTATAAGTTGTGAGATGAACAATTCGTTTTTTACATTTAAGGAAACGTTGCTAGAGTAATGCTCATTATTTTAATGTAAGAATGTTAAAACATTCTGATCAGACGTAATGAATTAAAAAAAATATGAAAGATAAAAAATATCGTTAATCTGGTGTGGTGGAATTATGTGCCAATTAGCAGTTTTGTGAGAAAATCTACCGAAATCATTTTCGTTGTATAACCGGCCATAAAAACCACACGCATAAAATTATATAACTTGGCTATTATATTATTATTGTCCGTCCATATGCATACATTTAGCGAAAATAAACTAATAAATGATCCAGAATTTTATTTCTACCTATAAATTCTAAAATAAATAATTGAAGAAAAAAAAGTCTTATGCAACGATCTAACTATAGCCGAACAAGGTAATATGCAAATTTATCTAATTAATTCAAACTATCCTCCTAAATCTCATCAACAAAAAAAAGAACATGTCCCATTATAAGCCTTTCATTATTGGAAATTCAAATTTCGATAGACAATATGCCGACATTAATTTCACAAACCATGATCTTGAACTTGATTGTAGCATTGTATAAATTTGTGATAAGGCATTAACTCAGAACATCGATTTTTTGTTAATTAAAAAAAACCGAAACTACAAAAAAACAAAAAGAAAAAGAAAGAAACGAAACGTAGAAATCCACACACATTCGTATATGAGGCATTACGAAATCGATGGAGAAAAAAAAATGTTGTGTAACATTGGAGATGTTAGCAAATTAAATTAAATTACGCTAAAAGTATCAGTGGCGATGCATATAATTATTAAATTATATTGAGATAAATCATTTCGTTAGTACATAGAAAAACTTAGCGATCTATCAAATATTTGTTATAATATCAATTTGTTTGATCAAATTCAAAATTTTAAATCGTTTTCACACCTAAATCGTTGTGTACAAACGATTGCGCTATGTACCATTAATAGTTGGATAGTTTTACCATGAAATATCGTTTTAAACGCGGTCTTAAAATGAATTTTCAATGTGAATAGAGCATAAATGGATGTAATTAATGTATCAGCTTGATTGACCATTGGCCGAGAAATATAATTGATTTTTAAGTTCGAATTTCCACGACCACTTTTTATTTGTCCAATTTATCAATGAACGAAGGTTAAAATATAAACTATTCTGCCTTTTCTTTCGTTTTAAGATTGTAGAATAATGGGCATTTCGGAAAACCTTATAGACTTGAATTATTGATTTATATGAATTTAGTTAAAGTTAAGTCGAGAAATAAAATGACAAAATTTGTACGTTCGACACAAAAAAACAAGCGAAATCAACGCACTTCAAGCATGAGTGGTACTATAAATATAGTACTGAAACTGGACAGTGTATCATACAAACAAAGAACACTGTAAAAGCATTTTCACGTAATTCAAATTTCACGTAGTTCCAGTTCGTAAGTTTGCGGAATGTGCAACCAATAGTTATTTGTGTGTCTGTTGTGGACGTTTGATTTTAGGCAATTTCGCGAGTTGTAGCCCGAACGAAGTGAGGGCTACATGAAAAAGTGCCTAAAATCACACGTCCAAAACAGATACTCAGAAAATTTTTCATGTAAGGGGTCGAAAACTCAAGAAAAATCTCGAAACTCCCTCATTTTCGGCCCGACACATGAAAAATTATTTCCATTATACATGCGTCGAAAACCGTTCTTTTCATGTTTCAAGCACTATTTTCGACGCCCCCATAACTCGGGATAAAAATGAAAAGTCTCGTTTTCTTGTGTTTATTGACCGCGGCTTCGCAAAAAAATCAACAAAATTCACACGAAAACTCTAGTCATGTAAAATACTATTTAATAAGTCGCCTGAAATATAGGTTCTACGAACATACATACCCATGTACACATGAAGTTTGAGTAAAAAGAACTTACGAAGTCAAACTACGATTTTTACACAAAATATCGAATTCAAGCAATCAGAAAGCTGAATTTTTGGTTGACGAATTGGAAATATTTTACACGGTCTCTTCTGACTACGGAGTTATGCGTAAACATTTTGTTTTTGTCAGTGTTGTCAAGCAAATTTGAAATAAAATTTGAAAATTCATTTTGAAAAAAATAAATTAGCGTATGCGATACACGGTGTTTGTCTGCTCTGCATATTGATAATGCTTAATTTCCACTTACCAAAAAAGTACTCCGTGTGAGAGACAAAGTTGATTTTTTTCAACTTTTACTTTGTTTATTTTACAGCTCGCTCTCTCAAGGCTCTCTCACGGAGTAATTTTTGTTGAGTGGAAACCATACTCAATCTGAAATGTAAAATTCTTGCACTTAGCTATAATCGAATTATATCTGTCATATTTTGGTTGATTTCAATGCACTTCAAGCAAAACTGTTTTTAATGACATGACAGCTGTCAGAGTACTATTTTGTATGAAAAAAGAATCCAAAGTTTACAGTGCCAAAGTTTGTTCGATTTTTTTTTTTTTTTTTTTTTTTTTTTTTTTTTTTTTTAGAAATGAATTTATTTATTCAAAGCGAAAAAAAAGACTGCTCACATACGGCGCGATAGTTTCAGTTCCAGTTTCAGTACTCTACGCGCTTGAAGTGCGTTGTTGATTTCCATTTTATACTAGTTTGTGTATTCGATACATGATATACAACATAGGCGAACTCTTTAAGTCATTTATCACGAGGTCATAAAAACATGTTTTTCACAAACATCTTCAGAATATCAGAAAGGTCGCACCCGAAGAATTTAATTTTTACTAAGAAGTCTTCTGAAATTCAAGTTTAAGGAGTTATTTTACGAAACCGCTCAAAGTTTACACCTACAAGGGGTATGTTTTTCAATGGAGATAAGCTCAGATTTAAATGTATTTTTCAAACGGTATGTCTGCTTCTGTTCCCAACTTATGAACCATGTACAATATTTGACATTACAATACTTACATTTATAATGGAAACAGAATGCAAAAATCATAATAACTTTTGCAAAAGTCGGTATTTTACACTAATGCGATATTAGTTTACCACTTAGCCAAGTGGAATTGTGGATAAACTTCAAAATGACTAAAAAGTTTACGCTCTGGGACTCTGGATCATATTTGATGACCTGTTGTCGTTTCACAGAAATCTAACTATTTTTCTAAATTCTCCGAATAATTTTTATGTTAACAATGCACTTACTTTTATAAAATTTCATCACCTCAATCCTTCATATCACTCTATACGAAAATAATTTATTTTAATTAATTCAGATATTCGCATAAAATTTTGTCGATAAAAAACAGAAATCTTCTTAAATCGATCTGAAATACTCTAGCATTGAATTCACAAACAAAAAGTGCAGACCGATAAAATTGTTTGTTTTATAATTATCTAGTCGAACCAGCTCTGAACTAATTCCGAACTTTAGATGCAGAACAATTTTTTTCCTACTGTTACACAATAGCACGACTTTTCTTTTTCTTTACTATTGATGGCTAAATGTAAAAGTGATTTTTACACTCAGTCTGTTTTCACTTTCTACCGAAAGAATTGACAAATCGGAGAGAAGATACATTTTTCCGGTCTGAAAGGAAGAAGTTTTTTTTTCGCCGATGATTTCAAATGAAATTCTACAAATTAATTGAGTTCGCAAATTTTATTACTGATTTCGTGTCGATACAATCACACTATTTTCGAAAATCATGGATGGTAACTTTTTAATCAAAATGACGGAAATGTAATAGTTTCTTATTTTCCGGGAACTTTGTAATCGTATCCGTTGGCATCATCAAAAGTAGCTGCTGGTGCTGGCTCTGGTTGGAATTGTTGTGGAGCTGGCTGGTATTGTGGTTGAGGAGCTGGTTGGTATTGTGGTTGTGGAGCTGGCTGATATTGAGGCTGTGGAGCTGGCTGATATTGTGGTTGTGGAGCTGGCTGATATTGGGGCTGTGGAGCTGGCTGGAAATTTTGTGGTGGCGGTGGTGGTGGTGGAGGAGCAGGTGGTCCTGCTGGTGGAATGTATTGGTTCGATGGTTCTTGTGCAGGTGGCAAATATGAGCGCTCAACATTTGTTCCGCCGAACAAATGGGATACATCTCCGCTAACAACTGCAATAGCAGCGAGGCAAACAATGAGCAATTTCTGTGGGACAAAAATATGGCATCAGTATCGTTTGTCATTTTATGAGAAAGAAAGTAAAGAAAATCGACATCAGTATCAATATCACAAACAACAAAATTTTGTCTCGGAACTTTTACTTGTCTATGAAAAGGATTTAAGTTTATTCTCACCATTTTCAAAATTTTCACAGATGAACTGAACAAAGCAAAGAACGTCTTAGCTGGTACTGTTACTGTTCCAGAATAATTGTCGATTAACAATTTCGGCTTATTTATATCGTTTGCAAATATGTGCAAACGCACCTAATGAGCATGTAAACCGGTTGCTGTTTCATGGTATAGAATATTGTTTTAACGAGTACATAACAAAAAAATGTAACAAAAAAATAAAAACGGTTTGATGCCATTTATTATACCCTACCCATAACGTGTGATACAGTGGACTAGCATTTTAGGATGTATAAAAGGAAAAAAAAAGTTTCAGAATAGTCTTTGGAAGAGTCAGATTTTTGATGAACATTAAAAATCCTTGCATGGAGTTTCTGAGCCGTCCTTTCCGATTTTTGTCAATTTTCACTTAAATATAAAGAATTTTTCCGGGACTTTTGAAATTGGTTAAACATCACTAAGTGCTACCAATTCCACTATTGAATGATTTTTGTACATGGTTAGTGGTATATTGGATGATTTGAATCAAAATTAGGGTTATGTCGCACAAACTGGCTTTTATATTTCTACCTGAGTGAAATAAACCTGACAGGAAGAACCGATATGTGGAATCAATTCGGATGAATTACATGTAGCTACATGGATTGCTAAATCAGTGAAACATACGGTTTCTGGTATAAAATAGTTATACAACCGAGTGATAAATGCTTTTTTAGGCACTAGATGTGGAGACCGCAGGTCGAGTGTGACAATATACATCGTGTGCCTAAAAAATCATCTATCACCGAGTTGTATACGTTTTTCGCAATAAAGGCAACGGAAGGTCCTACTTTTAGTCACTTGTTGCGAAAAAGATTTTTCTCTTTAAATGTTCTAATGTCTTATTAATAAGTATTATATTAAACGTTGAAATAAAAAAATACAAATTCGGAGATATTTAAATCAAAAGCGCAGAAGATAACGAAGATATCTTTCTTTTACGAACTTTATATCTGCGTTTTTGAATTTTTTATCTGCCGTTTATTGCGATCCCATTAATAAAAGAAGGCTCTACATATAATAAAGAACGGAAACCTCACCTTCGGGATTCATAAATTCGCAGCTAAAAAAAGCCGAAGAATTGTTTCAGAAAAGGCGGACCACAATTTTATAGGTTCTTCTGAGGGATTCTTTTGAAAACGTACCTATCGAAATCGGACGCATTTTTCATAGGACTTTTTGATATGTACCTTGAACGGTATTGGTCCCTAGAAGTTAAAACTGCTAGAAGTGTAAGAGATGTAAGAGATGTAAGAGTAGAAGAGATGTAAAAACATGTACTTTTCTTATGGAGTCCATTCCAGATATAGGAAAGCTACGTAATCGTTTGTAGTGTTGTTGGAAAGGTAATTGCGAGTACTTTCGGGGCAGATAGGGTCTCATTGGGATTAAAATTCATCTACACTGAGATACAAGCAAGCACACAGTGTTTAATTGATAGAAGTTTCTTTTTTTTTAAATTTTCGATCAAATGTAAGATTTGATCGGTAAAAGAAGATGAAAAGAAGGTTTTACATAGAATAAAAGCTGACAGTCGAGGGCGAGGGTGTACAAATCATAGTTTCTGACGAAATGGACTTTTTGTGCACAGAATAGACTTTGTGTAAAAATAGCAGAAAGACCGAGCTTTCCGACGACACCAAACATGCATGAGTAGTGACACGATGAATGTACCTTTTAACGATAAATTTAAGAATTGGTTTCTCTACTCAAAGATCAACGAACACGGAAACAATTTGATAAAAAAAAAATTCTGTAGCATATAAGGCTGACACACGTTTTCGATGTCAGCGAACATAGCTCAATATAAAATAATTCTGTTTTCTCTTCGCTCTGACTACAAAACGTCAATCTTGTTGGATTTACCAGTTTTCTTCGTAAAAATATGTTTTGCACAAACATCTTCACAATATCGGAAAGGTCACACCCGATGAATTTAATTTTTACGAAGGAATCAAGGATAATTCAAGTTTACGAAGTATTTTTACGAAACCGCGTAAACTTTGTGTCTTCACCTACAACGAATAAGGTTTTTGTTCTAACCGCTTTCACTTGAAATAAGCTCAGATTTAAAATCTATTGTCTACCGGTATGCATGCTTTTGTTCGCAACTCATGATGTATTTTTACATTACTTTACTTACATTTACAATGGGATCAGAATTCTAAAATCACTAGGTCCCACCTGTTGGGCGGGTCGGGTCCCTTGACTGATAATTTTTCCAAAATAATTAACCAATTATATTACACTATTATAAATATCTTAATTTATTTTAACTGATTTTTTCATCTCATATCAGATTAATCGTCTACAAAGAAGCGCATCCGATAAAGACACAATGAAATTCTATTGTGTTTTAAAGCCTTTTTCAGTGATCACATTTTCATTGAAAGAACGTTCGTGCCTATTTTTCAAATATACGTTGGCTCTCATCGCAATTTTACGAGTGTAAAAATCTTACCAAATCAAAATGACATTTGACACCGCCAAAATTAACTGCTTTATTTTTTTCTATTACTCTGCTTGATACTTTGCCGCAAACTGCTCGCTCGTCCAAGCTGTCTAATATTGCAATACGATACCGCAACTCGTGTGAATTACGACCCTCGCTTCGCTCGGGCCGCAAACTTCACACTCGTCAGAGTTGTCTAATATTAGGTTTGGTCTAATCGCAAACTTCTCGCTTGTCCGAGCTGTCTAATATTGCAATACGATACCGAAACTCGTGTGAATTACGACCCTCGCTTCGCTCGGGCCGCAAACTTCACACTCGTCACTTGTCTAATATTAGGTTTGGTCTAATCGCAAACTTCTCGCAAGGCCGAGCTGTCTAATATTGCAATATGATACCGCAACTCGTGTGAATTACGACCCTCGCTTCGCTCGGGCCGTAAGCTTCACACTCGTCGAAGTTGCCTAATGTTAGAATTGCTTCACTTTTGTAATACTATATACTCACTGTATAGATATATGCTGCTTGTTAATTATCAAATATAAAAATCAACTATCAATTATCAAATACCAATAATCGAATATCAATGATATTGTTCATTTATTACATTGCATTTCTATTTTTTGGGGTAACTTCCGAAGCGTTGATCACACATAGCTTATCGTCGAACTTAACCTTCCAAATGTCAGATGTATAATTTTAGGAACCAAAATTTTTCACTATTTTCTGCCAGTCAAGGGAATAAGACATTAAATTATCAATTGTCAACAGAGTAAAATCCTGTTTTTCTGGAATAGTTTCCAGATACGTAGGCCCACATGACCTATCTTCCAACTATCTTTGTGTGGTTACAAACATTTCAGTGAAGGGAATTATCAATTACCAATAATTATCAATTATCAATTATAAGCAGCGTAAAATGAATTTTTCTGGAATAGCTTTCAGATCCTTGGGCCCGACATGGCCCATCTTTGAATTCCATTCCTCGTCGATTAAAACAAATTTTATTAAAATCGGTTAAGAATGACTCAAGTCATCTCAAGTCGTGACAAATAGATTACAAACAATTACGTTTCTCATAACATTTCATAAAATGTCACAACACATTAAATTTTCAATATTAATTTTCAATTAACATGTATTATCAATTATCAACAGAGGAAAATCCTGTTTTTCTGAAATAGTTTCCAGAACCTTATCCCGACATGGCCCATCTTTGAAATTAACCTCAGGGATCCCATTCCTCGTCGATTAAAAAAAAACATAAAAATCGGTTATGAATTAATCAAGTTATCGTGATTACAAAAAAAATAGGTTACAAACAATTACGTTTTCCCTCACATTTCATACATTTTTTAGGTTACAAACATTTTATGGTATTTTCTGGCGTAAGACCCTTGACTTTCAGCCAAGGGAACAATATTATTATTACCAATTATCAGTTATTACAGTTACATTTTATATAATAATATCACCACAACACATTAAATTATCAAAATATCAATTATCAGCACTGTATTATCAATTACAATTATCAACAATTAAAATTATCAATAAAATCATGTTTTTCTGGAATAGTTTCCAGAACCTTATCCCGACATGGCTCATATTCGAACTTAACCTCAGGAATTTCATTCCTCGTCGATTAAAAGAAAAATCATCAAAATCGGTTAAGAATTACTCAAGTTATCGTCGTGACAAAAAAAAATATTTCAAACATTTAAAGTTTTGATAATTTTTCATACACTGTATGGTTACTAACATTTTAGGGTATTTTCTGGCATAAGACCCTTGACTTTCAGTCAAGGGAATAATAACTTTTGCAAAACTTGGTATTTTTAATAAGAAAACTAATATTAGCTGACCATTCAGCGAAGTGTAATTGTGGTTTTAAATTTAAGAATACACAAAAATGATCATGCACTGAAAACCCGAAATGGCTGTGTCCCGCATATTTGGACTTGGCATACTGTATCAAGTTTGATTTCCATTATTCCTGTGTTACTTACAATTATAGTTGTGTAATGAATGTGAAACAACTATAATTGAGTAGAGCTATGCACTAACCGTCACAAAAAGACATTTCCCAAATAATTTTTTTTTTCGGTTCATTCATATCTCTCCTCAATTATAAGATACTTATAAGATAACTCCTATCTAACTGACATACAAGAATCTTTTTTTAAAGTTTTCTAGAAAAATCTGCACAACCCTTATTTAGACATCATTTGTACACTAAGTTTCAAGATGTAAAATATATCAGTCTATTTCGTGTGCAGAGGATCTTTAATCTGGTTGTCATTGCAATCAATAGTTCTAATTCTAAGGACGTTAATGATAATCTGAGATTCATATCATACTGCAATTAGATCGGTTACAAAACACACATTGCTAAACCAAATTTCATTGATATGCGATGAAGTCTTTCGTATGTTCGTTGTTTGTTATAACCAAGGTGGATAGAATTTTTTATATCGTTGCTAGAACGTACAACACGATGGATTTGATTAGCTTAACACTTGTAAAATTACATCAGCACTTCCGTTCTTCATACACGGGGTTGATATAATTGCTTAAATTCGCATTAAAAGTTTTCGACAAAAAACAGATAGATCTGACATACTTTTATTTTGAATGTATAAACATCTGGGTGAAGACCTATAAAATTACTAATTTTCTCTTTTATTGTCTCGTCGATGCAGAGAAGATACCTGAACGATCTTTAAACTTGAACTTGAACATGCACAATTAACTGATGCCTTCTTTCACATCGCACTTTAATCTCTCAAAGGAGTAAAACGATCCTTGCTTCCCTTTGAAATTGATTTTTTAACAAGTGTGGGCTCAGCTCACTGTATCCTTTATCCTTGGTAGGTAACTTCTTTTTCCAGAAAGACTTAATATCGGGGAAAATACGTTTTTCCGGTCTAAAAGTAAGCAGTCTTTTTTCGCCGATGATTTCAAATAAAATTCCACAAATTAATTGAGTTCGCAAATTTTATTACTGATTTCGTGTCGATACAATCACACTATTTTCGAAAATCTTGGATGGTAACTGTTTAATCAAAATGACGGAAATGGAATAGTTTCTTATTTTCCGGGAACTTTGTAATCGTATCCGTTGACATCATCGAAAGTAGCAGCTGGGGCTGGCTCTGGTTGGAATTGTTGTTGTGGAGCTGGTTGGTATTGTGGTTGTGGAGCTGGTTGGAATTGTTGTGGTGGCGGTGGTGGTGGTGGTGGAGGTGGTGGAGGTGCATATTGAGGCACTGGAGCTGGTTGATATTGCTGCTGTGCTGGTTCGTTTTGTGGTGGTCCTGCTGGTGGAATGTATTGGTTCGATGGTTCTTGTGCAGGTGGCAAATATGAGCGCTCAACATTTGTTCCGCCGAACAAATGGGATACATCTCCGCTAACAACTGCAATTGCAGCGAGGCAAACAATGAGCAATTTCTGTCGAACAAAAATATGGCATCAGTATCGTTTGTCATTTTATGAAAATGAAAATCAGCACCAGTATCAATATCACAACAACAAAATTTTGTTTTAGAACTTTTACAAGTCCATTCAATATTAAATTCTTACAATTCAATATTCTTACCATTTTCAAAATTTTTCACAGAGATGAACTGAACAAAGCAAAGAAGATTACGTCTTAGCTGGCTGTTCCAGAATAATTGTTTATTAACAATTTCGGCTTATTTATATCATTTGCCAATATGTGCAAAAGCACCTAATGAGCATGTAAACCGGTTGCGACTTTCTGGTATAGAATATTGTTTAATGAGTATACAACAAAAAAAATTGAACAAAAAATTAGAAACGGTTTGCCGCCATTCATTATACCCTACACATAACGAGTGATACAGTGGACTAGTGTTCAAAGCACTTTGGGATGTATAAAGGGAAAAATAAGTTTTAGAAAAAGATTTGAAAAAGGCAAATTTTTCCTGAACATCGAAAAAAGAAACCATTACAAGGATCTTTGATTCGTCTTTTCCGACTTTTGTCGATTTTCACGGAAAATATAAGAAGTTTTCACATTCCACTTGTTTTGTTTTTACTGTTTGTGGTGTTTGTGCCAATTTGAGAAACTTTTTTTTCGCTAAATGATTATTTCAATTCTTTCCGGGACTTTTAAAAGTAGGTTAGGCATCACTAAGTTCTACTAATCGTAATAAAAGAATCTCTAAAACATAAATTTGCAAAGCTCTCCATGCAAAGTGGGTGAGTTTGATTTACTATCGAATGATTTCGGTAGATGATTGGATTAGTGGTAAATTCGTTATATAACGTATATTGGATGATTGAGAAAAAATTATGTTAATATGCCTCAAACTGGCTTAAAATGTATCTACCCGAAATGAACTGAGTTTAACACTGTATCAATGAAAAGAACAGTTTTTGAACGGTGAGCTTGAACTAAGTCTAAATAAAAAGGTGATGCGTATGGAATTTTGTCACGAAAAATTGTTTTTAGGGTCAAGAACATACTTCTTTGTTCTGGCATAATGTGTTCTAAAATTGTTCTACGGTATGCCCCTAAAAATATTTAGTTTTTTTATAGATCCAATGTTGTTTGCATTTTTCAATCAATTCTGTGCTTCAAAAAGACTCCATAAAAACCTAGTGACATCACGTAGAACGAATTTTGCTCATAAACATGTGTCCCGTCCGTCTACGAAAAATAAAATGAGGTCTGTTTGTAACAATCGTTTTTCCATCAACTTTGAAAGAATTCTAAAAATGTATGGAAAATGTCGTATTTGTTAAAAATTTGCTGGCGTGTAAACTGTAAAGTAACTTTTTCATTTAGACTTGGTTCAAGCTCACCGTGTTTGGTCTAAAAGATAGAAGCTTTTTTTCGATCAAATGTAAGATCTGATCGATAAAAGAATATGATGAAAAGAAGGTTCTACGTAAAATAAAGAGCGTGCAGCCCAGGGCCAGTTACTGGAAACCTCACCTACAGAATTTTATAAATCTTATCTGAAAAAAAGGTTATAAAAATAGAATTTTACGATCGTTTCATTTTCATAGCGTTACGTAACGTTTTTATAGCACTATGGACATTGCGTATGATACAAAAAAGTCTAAAATCGCAATGAATTTACGATTGACCGAATAAATTTTTTCTGGTTGAAAATTGCATCAACATGCAACCTTAACTTATATAGTGGGCCTTTTTTATCTCGGAAAATATTTAAGATAAATATTTTAGAGTTTTATAAATTTCTCGCTTAAAAAGCGCACTTTTCTGACCGCAAACCTCGATAGAAAGAAGCCTTTGCGATTCGCATATAAACATCACTGTTTGCTTTATACATAAGCCAATACATAAGCTTTATGGTCGAGTATATAAGTTTTGTAGTTGAACTGCCAAGGTACATAGATGACGCGTTTATCTACACACAGAATGTGTCGAATAAAGTGCGTTTGAGCGCTTAACCTATAAACATTTTTATATATTTCTCGTTTAAAAAACGCACTTTATCTGACCGCAAACCTCGATATAAAGAAGGCTTTGGGATTCGCGTATAAACATCAAATAGATAAGCCAATACGTAAACTTTATAGTCGAGTATATAAGTTTTATAGTTGAACTGTAAAGGTACATAGATAATGTGTTTATATACACACAGAATATGTGATTTGTTTTTGGTCAAATAAAGTGTGTTTAAACGCTCAATGTATAAAAAATTTTATTCTACAAGAACTGTAAAGGGTATTTTATGTTCGAGGAATGGTAAATGGTTCGAGACGAAGTATAAATAACTATTAAAAGTCGTCAATGTTCCCAGTCAATAAAGTGTTTCCAGGTTATAACATTTTGGCACAAAATTTCAAAATCCTTGAACGAATTCAAATTTCACGCCAAAATATCATAGACTGGGAAGCACTTAGATGACTGGGAACATCGGTGACTTAAAACTCTTCTAAATCTAAAATTGGGTTCTCTAAATATGAACACACTGTAGATCTGTAAAATATATTTTGGTGTTGGAGCTGGCAAACGGGCCCAAAATTTAATTTTCCAATCGAAGTTGATCTATCTCGATGCAATTTCTAAATATTGTTTCAGAAAAAGTCCACATAAGTTAATACAGTAGGCTCAATTAGATTTTTTTTATAAAATAAAGGAAAGAACTTAAAAGCTTGTGAATACAAAATTGAAATGATTGTTGATGATACCCTAATTGTGGTCATTATATTACAGGGAGAGAAAAGTGAAATTCGACATGTTTTCTGTTTTGGGAATTTATTTATTTGTTTATTGATCAATAAACAGGCCTTTCGACCCAATAACATATTAATCATTTACAAATACTAAACATAAGTTCTTTAAGAAAAATTGAAATCAAAATCCATTATCCATTCCAGTCACTACTGATCTAAGTCCATATTCATTCCGGTACTCATGACCGAACTATTGAACGATCTAAACGAATCATCAAAGATATTACAACTGGAAAAGTACTTGTCGTGTTGATCTTGCATTCTATTTAGTGGTTCATTCTGTTCGGCATTACTTGAATATGTCGTTGTGTAGAAAATCGGTCTGCTCACCCCAAGATTCATTCTGGTTAATCTCCCATGGTTGTGAAACGTAATCAAATGGTTCAAGGTCGTGTCCATGTGGCGGTGAATGATTTTGTAAAGGACGAATTGTTGTGGCTTGTACATGATTTGACACAAAATTTGTTTAACAAATGAAATCTTGATTTTTATTGGTTCAACGAAATTATTGTGGAATCAATTACAAACCATAACAGCTCCAAAAAGAATAAGGGTTACAACACATATAGTTTGTAGTGGAGAATATAATTTAGAAATGTAACATTTCTCAACTGATGCATTTTTCCCTCTTATAATTTCCTTAAGAATAAAAGTTTCTCTTACAATTGCTACAACTGTAACTCAATCAAGGTAAGTGTAAATATTTCTTCCTAAAACACCTCAATGATAATACGTTCCTCTCAAATAACAAGTATAAGAAATTTGCTGTAATTCCTGATTTTTCTTCTTTGCGTTCATGGTGTATCACAGACCTTGTACAATATTACGGTATGTACATTTTTCTTACCCTTAAACTCTACTGTGTGATCGCTGAAACTGAAGTATAGCATTGTCTGATTAACGAGCAAGGAACAAAGCATAAGACATTTTCAATCAATCAACGCTGCCAGATGTTCATTCATATAAGCCATCAAACTAATCACCTAACAAAATTATAATAATGATCCATAAACGAAATGCCATTGAAAAAACGCATAATTAAGTTCAAAATCACAACCTTTAAATTATAAACAAACCACGGCGTTATTTTTAAATACACTTCCCATAATTTCTATTTTCAGGTTGTTGTGTTGAGGGAAAAGGTTCTAAAATAAATATACGAAATGAAAACATTCAACCTTAAGTCATTTTTACGCCAACTAATAATTCAGAATAAATTGGATATTTCACTGTTCCGACGTGTCGGCGTTGTGAGTCTATTTTCAAGTGTATATAAAAATATTCTCGTGCATTTTTAATACAAAAATTGACGAATATTTGTTTTGAAAAATTGTAGCAAAGAAGTCATTGCCGGTTTGTTAAAAAAAAAATAGTTTTCAATACTCTTGTTCTTGTTAAGACGTTTTATTTTAAAATTTTCAACTCATCGGTTCTAAGTGGTGATCGTGGTGATGGATATTTTTTTCACAAATAAAAAAAAACTTTAAAATATATGACATCGCAGCATACATCAGCTCCGAATCAATATTATGCGATCATACGTTTTTATTTAATATTCACGTCATCGTTATAACGAGGATAACGTTTTCTTTCTTTCTCAACGGATCTTATACAGTTTTTTTTTGTTTTGCTATGTATTAACGATATATCTGGGACTGATTAATTCAACGTACACTTCGGCCTGACAATTTGGCGGTTAGCCAGAAACTCTAAAAAATGTTTACGAATATTAATTTGGTGATTTATTAATAATATCAAAAATTGAATTGTGACTTTAACTAAAGAACCACTTAGATTCACCGCTCACTGGTGGAAGAGGCTTATACATTTTCTTATTGTGTAAATTTTTAACGATGTCCTTTGTTAAGTTTTCAAAAGATTTATTACTCGGTTCGTTTCATGCATGGTGTATTATTTTTGAATTGGATACCCATTGTGTGTGATGTGATAACAATATAATCTACAGCTATGACGAAAAAAATGTAATTTTGTATATTATTTTCGTATGAGTCAATCGAATGAAACATGAGGAAGTGGCAAATATAAAAGATTTTTTTTTTTGGAAACTGATATTTCAGTACATATACTCAAAAATAATAATAACTGGAAATATGGGTGGGTACGTCGGACTAGAGGATTTTTTGTGTATTCATTCAAAAAAATTTTAGTATCAAGCCGACATGTTGTCTGTCATTTGAGCTGGACTGGTATATTGAAAATGTATGGATAAATTGTCGAAAACTTTTGAAAAATGTTGCGGTTCAGTCAAACTACGATTTAATAGCAATCTGAAACAAAATTGTGTGCATATCAACGATGTGGTATTTCACTTCATTGAATTGAAAATTTATTTAATTGAAGGTTTTTCAAACAAAGTTTTCATTCGTAACTTCACTTGTTAGTTTGCAAATTTGAGTGCATTCATCTCTTTAAAACTTTTTGTTAATGAATCAATCACGTATACGTTATAGTGTATACATGTTTGATTTACTAACAAAAAAACCTGACTAAAGTTTGTTTTGTTTTTTCAAACCAGGAATCGTTAACACTTCCATTGACTCGATTCAGACATTCAGTATTACTGTTGAATGTGTAGCTCGAAATGTATCCAATGAATCAAATCAGGTATTAGCAAATGTTAATAATTATAACCAATTAATTCATATTTCTTTATTAATTTTTTGTTCGTAACATTATTTACGATCAATGGTTTCTTTGTCTTATAAGCCCGCATCAATGGAACTCAGCTTCTTTTGATCAATTGCTTTGATGTTTTTATATTAAAAGCAAAATTTAATGAAGTTAGAGAAACATGTTCTCAATTAAATTCAACATCAACATTAAATTTAATTAAATTTTTGAAGGTTTCGTATAAAATAATATGATTTGTACATTGAGTTCAAAACAGTGGTAGTGGTCGTCAGATATTTAATTTCAATTGAAATTGTTTTTTTATATAAACTCTATTATTGTTAAAAAAAAAACTTGAACTTGCCGACCCTTAAGAATATGCTTTTAATATCCTGTATGTTATTTGGCTAAATTCAAGGACGTTGCTTGAAAACTATAGATCATTACGTTTTTATGGGACAAATAATGGAGACGGAGCAGTAAAGTTTGTTGATCTGAGGAAAAGTCGAGGTTAATAAACACATTAAAACATAATAAACATACAAGAATCAATTTATGTCAATTGTTCCATTGTAAGAGGCATCGACGCTTAGCTAAAATTAAAGTACGACCGCAACTGAAAAATGTACGACCGCAATAACTACCACGAATGTGTTAGCTAGTCAACTGCTCAGTTTTTTCAGAGCTGATCAAACTGCTACAACCAAATCTATTTTCTGTTGAAAGCTAATACACCATCAAAAGTAAACTAAATTCCAGTATTTAAAAAATGCTCAAATGTATGATTTTCACCAAAGCATCGATGAGGGGTAAAATTGAATAATAGTTTCGTTGCCGAAAATGAAAATAAGATTTACCCATTGATATAATATATGGTAGATTGGTACACACGAAGAACGAAAATTCGGAAATATATCACACACACAACGACAAAAATTTGTAATCACAACACAAAACAAAGCGAAGGGACATTCAACAAGGAAGAGGACATTAAGATTTTGAAATATTTGTATGGCTTTCTTTCGCGTGCTTTCTCAGAACGTAAATTACGGTACACATACATTCTTACATTCTTTCCGCACAAACGTTCTTCATGTGTACCAATCTACCCTTTATTACATCGATGGATTTACCTCTCATTGCTGCGTAAAATTCGTAAAAAATGGTTTATTAATTGAATTGCAACAAGTGCCAGCAACACAATATTTTAGTTAGAAATTTATTAATTCTTTAAAAGAGTTGTAACGTAATAGAGTCGTCTCTCTTTTAATTCACAAATTCATGTGCAAAAATTGAAAATTTGAGACCACTCCATTTTCTTAGAAATGGTTATTTGTTCACCAATGGAAGAAAAGTTGGAAATTTCATTTCGAGGATGTTGGTCAAAATGAAATTTCATACTTTTTTCTCGAGGTCAACAACGTTTTTTGCAACAAAGTCTAGCGAAGTCTCAGCTGAGGTGAGAAAACGAATATTTACTGCTTTGGTTTTCCCTAGAGTGTAAAGTGGCTATCTTTACACATAGAGAAAACAAGAAAATTGGTTTAGGCTACAAAAGCATGTAAAGTGTGTAATGTGATTGTTGATCCAACACACAAACTTCACACAAAGATTCGACTTTTCAACTTTTTATCCATTGTCATGTAATAGTTATTTATACAACCGAGTGATAAATGCTTTTTTAGGCACTGGATATGAAGATTGTCACTCGAGGCCGTTGCCCGAGTGTGACGATACACATCGTGTGCCTAAAAAATCATTTATCATCGAGTTGTATATAACGTTTTTCGCAATAAAGGCAACAGAAAGTCCTACTTTTCGTCACTTGTTACGAAAATAACTATTTATCACCTGCGTCGTTGAAACGTCTTTTACCTTAGCATGTTATTATTACCCACGCCCTACGTTCCCCCCCCCCCCTTTAATCTCAATTAATTTTATTTTTACAAGAACGTTGCTTACTTTATTGAATATTTGTCTCAATATTTCCTATCGCACATAAATAAGAAATGTGGAGATTATGATCCACCTAGAAAGTAATCTTTATTTTTATTTATTTATTTTATTATTATTGTTTTAATTTATCAGTTTTTCTCTCTCTTTTTCAGCAAAAGATTCTTATATTAGCTGTGTAACAAGATGATTGTAAGAATAATTACGTCGAACAGGTGATTATATTGTGAAACTTATCGGTTTGACCTCAGTGATATACTAAGTAATATATAGTTTTCCAATTAAATAAATATTTATGGAATTTTACTGCTATTGAAAAACGATAAATCCAAAATTATAAAACTGAGAAGTTTTGAAACGTACTACCTGGAGCCCATCGCCATGAATCGTGTGGGCCAGGAATGTACGTAATATTTCCAGCCGAAGATCTATTATACATGACATACGGTGCCGCACTACCTAGAATTAAGCCTCGACCAACTCTGGACAACCTGCGTGACCCACTTGTTCCCTTTGGCACTAGGCCCTCCTCTCCCACTAGCAATGTCTTGACATATTCCCAAGACATTTATCCCATTTCCTCAACCTATGCCAATCAATCATTACCTAAAGAAATTAGTACCCGTCCCACTAGTGCCACACAAAATGTTAAAACGGACGCATTCGGTTACCCAACCTCACGTTTAGAAAACAATCCGCGAGAACATACACCAAGTATTCATGTGGAATTTGCAAATCCTGGCACCACATCCTACAACCATAATCCACCTATCAACAAAGAAAAAGACGAAAGCAGCAAACCTAAACACAGATTCCACTTAAGCTTGGGACGGCTAGGACGTTCAAAGCAGAGTCAAAAGGCGGAACCGGCTCGTTTACGTGATGTAACCGAGATTCGTATTGCAAATCCAACATTTACACGAGAAAATTTGGTGGCAACGAAATTACGATGCGTTTTTTGAATCTGGTGAACCGGTTTACTCATTAGAACGACGAGCTCCATTCAAACCGACACCCGAACCCGAACCACCTCCATCCTCAATAATCGACCATCGGCCAAATTCTCTGAAGTTTTTCAACAAACCAAAACCTTCAGTAACGTTCCGATCGAAAAGCGCTGAAGTACCGGTATCGGTTGATGTGCCCCAGAAAGGTGACAGGTGCCCCTCTCAAATTTTTGGTTTGATTTAATAATAGTATTTAAGTGAGTTTGGCTTTTCGTTTGGATTTGTTTGACGATCATCTGTTTTAATTAACCATTCATTGAATTCGCTCATAGATTATGAGTAATCATTTTCATTGATTCAATGTGAGTGCCTTGTTTCCCGTAAATAATTCATCGAAGGTTCAGCGCTGAGTTGAGAGTCTAGCGGAATTCAAGAGCATTTTCAAAAGTTAGTGAGCTACTAGAGAGTTTAATAATCAGCTCTTTTGTTATTTGCTGAACCAGCTACGTCAGCAACTACCGACATATTTTAGATTGCATATTCCCACGGAAATAATACACAAAATCTCAACTGTCAAGGTCTTGGATACATTTTCCGTGAATTCTTTTTTATTTTAATTGACGTTCCAAGTGCAAAAATACCTCAATGGCAATATATCGAACAAGCTATTGAGTTATTCAATCATTTATTGCTTTTCAAGTCAACATCACGATTCAAATATTTGAAGACAACATTCAAATAACTTAAACTCAAATTTATCGCGCATCGTTTTTTTTTCAGCACCCAAAATTTGTGTACACAAAAAAAGTGCTGGCAACGTGAGCCCAGTACGACCGACGTCGAGCCATACTAACTGATCATTCAAAATGATTTCAATAATTGAACCTAATAATGATTGTATACTCAAAACACGTATTCTACAATCCTTACATCAAGTCAGTACCCAGCGCAAATGGTCCACCTGTGGCCTAAGTGCAAGTTTTTGACAAGTAATTTTATCTGCTTTACTATAAAAAATAATAACGAAAGTAATTAATGAAATTGGCCAAAATAAATAATAATAAATAAAAGTGCAAATAATTGCATAACAAAACCTAATAGTCTATTGTACGTACGATTACTTCGCACAGGACTAAAAAGTGCTGAAGAAATAATAAAGTGTAATCGTAACGTCAAATGACAAATATTCATGTTTCACTCGATTTCGTTTATAGAATCAAGTAAATGAAAAGTATCCTTCAACTACATTCGGCAAAAGCTAATACGAGTATAATATTCACTTGACTGCACATTGTCAAAGGGAGACAGACAGCTGTATAGATATGAATAAGAAGAGGGTACTCTCATTTCTACATTACGTTTCTCATCCTATTTGCATATTATATAACCGATTTTTCATTTTTATTG
The DNA here is from genome assembly GCF_014529535.1 of Bradysia coprophila. Lineage (NCBI taxonomy): Eukaryota > Metazoa > Arthropoda > Insecta > Diptera > Sciaridae > Bradysia > Bradysia coprophila. Next base: position 23,987 of record NW_023503402.1, read on the forward strand.
TGATTTCACAGCAAATATTTTGTGCATATTCCTGTCTGAATATGAATATTTTATCGAAATTCCATTATAAATGTATAATAAGCGACAGCGACCGATGCGAAGGATTTTTTTCCTTTTTTCATTTTGATTATTTATGTCGCTTCTTCTTCTTTACGTGATCTCTAAGCTCTAAGCAAAAAGTGCAAAAAGTACCTACGCATAATATACATTCTGTGAACAAAAAAAAAACATGTTAAAAGATAAATCTTGAGAGTTGATTAATATTCCAAAGTATTATTTCTGTAGTATCTACGCGAGTCTCGAATTGATTTTTCTAAATCCGTTTTTGTAATTTTTTTTATACTGCTGATACGGCCATTCATTGACTAATTTCGAAGAGTTAATGGCCATACTGTGTGGTTAATTTATCACTTTTTATTTGATAAAATTATTCACAAAATTTACGGTAAAAAAAACACTTTTTTTCTAATCGACATGTTAGTTTTATGCTAGCAGATGTGCATCTTCTAAGATTATTGAGACCTTTTCAGACTCTGATATTGGAGGTTGTACGTTTACTCTTACATTTGTAAAATTATGTTGACCAAGGCTTGAGAGTTGCCTTGACTGTATTGTATTGACTTAACAAAGAGCTCTCAATTTGGTTTCACAAAACAAAATGCATTAAAATTTGTTGTGGTCTCAGGTTACTCTTTCGTTAGCAACTTTTAAATGAGTTATCGCTCGAAAAATAGTACGAAAACCACGAAACAGAAAATGTGTCCGTGAGTGCAAGCTACTCAAAAATACACGAGGAAGTTTACGAGGATCCACAGTAGAACATTACTGTCTTGCTGTGAAATTTTTTGTTGAGGGGCGTGAGACGGTTGTATATCGAGCCGAAGCCGAGGAATGCATCCCAATTAATGAATTACGTAGCAGCATCCAATATATTCTGTTTTACTGCCTACCACATGCGAAAGTCGAATTTCACATAAAAATTCATCAAAAATGAACCGAAAATATTTCACATGTAACCATTTTTGTAAGGGGCAAATTGCTATGTAATATTTAACATTCGCGTAGGGCAGGCAGTAAAATTTATTTCTGCTATACCGCAACCGATGTTCGGGCATACCTACAGTTCAAAAGTATTCGATCATTGTGTGTTTTCAGTGTAAACTGACAGACTGAGAGGGCGCCAAAAATCGAAATGGTACCGGATTTTCCTTAATCTGTCAAGGAAAAATATAAAAAATATTTTTACCAAATTTTCAATTTTTTGTATGTTGGTAATCTAATTTTCCAGATTTTTTTTTTGTTTCAAAGAAAAATATATTCTAGGCTACATACACATTTTTAAATGTTTTAGACATTTAGCTTGTTGAAATGTTTACATATTCGTTTTCAACAGCGGCATTGATTCATGTTATTACTGTTACTACTCAGGCGCACGAGATATTACAAAAAAAAATTAAAATATCACAGTCCAGTGCAAAGATAGAGAAGATACCCAAAGAAAAAAAATCGCTCCATTCTTCTGAGAAAGGTTTCGGAAAAGTGACAAAAAAGTGTGTTGAAATGAAAACGGGTAGAGTTCCGTCCGATGAAGGGTTTTTTGTTACAAGTTACAATCAACTAATGGTTTGAACATATTCGAGTAACAAGAAAGTAGATAAATGACTCTGGATATTCGTAACAGTTTTATCTAAAAATGTTCATTTATGTTATCGCAATTGAAAGTTCAAAATATCATTAAAACTTTCGTTATGTATGATTTTCTGTATACGAATATTTTCCATACACTCGTTGGTTGTGCATGGGATTTATGCATTAAAAGTTTTTACTATTTATATCTCATTAAATGTTTGCTGTACAAAACAGTTTAACGTCAATTTCATTGTTTTGATGCTATATTAAATGTGGTAAACATTAAATGCATCTTGCGCAGCGCGCACAATCGCCAACAACAACTTTCTTTTACATTTTCATTGTTTTACTTGAAATTCATTTCAGGAAATCTGGTGCGGTTTTTACTTCACTTCTATTTCCTTTTGTTTGTATTTTTTTTTGTTGCTATTGCTTGGAGTCATGTACTTTCTTTGAGTTTTTCGCTTTTGTTTGTCGAATTAACTATCAGGTTAATGAAATTTCTATTTTCATTTTACAGACTCACCAAAAAGCGCAGAGCGTAGACGTTTGTTTGGGTGGAGAGGTGCTCGTGGCGGCTCTCTCAGCCCATCAGTAAGTATGGCCACACCATCCTGTATATTAAGAGATTGTACCCATCCAAACCTCAACGAGACGATTAAATCACACAATGCAACTACTTTCAAATTAGTCAAAACAGGTGAGCAATTTATTATAATAATGTACTCTGTCCAACGGAGCCAGTAAGGGGTTTAAGCCAAACGAATTATATATCAATTATGTATTAAGTAATTTGTTATACTGATGAAAGCATAGTAAAAGATTTCTGTATGGAATTTCATAATTAACCCGATTCAATATTTATATAGTTCCTTTTTCGGAGCGAAAACGTTAAAGAAGCAAATGGGAATAATAAAGTGGTTCATTAGGGTCTATAATACGAGTATAAAGAATGAATGAATGGATGTGTACATAATGTTATTATTTGTCTAAGTAAAGCTAAATGAAATTATATAAAAAAATTACATTGCTTTTACTTTAGCTAAAAGTTTTGGAATCATCGGACCTCAGTAATTAGCAATTATGCAAAGTAACCATCGTCTACGGTTTCACATTCATGTAAACATTTTTAAGGGCACTCACATAAAATGTAATAACACATCCGAAGGAAATATGTTTTGTCTGCCGTCCCAAAGAGAATACCGACATAATTCAGAAAAATTTAATTTTCGCCCATTGTTTGAATTCTATATTGCGTTAATTTCATGTGAATTAGACCTTTTGGTATTGTTGTAAAGTGTATCCCGAGTAAAAAAAAAGTTCTCAGAAAGCCGAAATCGATCGATTTCCGATTTCTCACTGTCTCAGTGTATGAAGCTAAGGACTGAGAAGTCTGAATTCGTTCGATTTAGGCTTTTAAGAAGTCTCACTTACAATTTTTTTTTACTGGGGTATCTAAGCTCTACACATTTTACATTTTACTTGCATGACACTTGTTTACTTTGTGATATTTTCGACCTCACCCTTAAATTTTTTAACATTAAGCCTATCCGTTTTGCTTGTGTTTCTCTCTGCTATGAAAATGAGAAATGACAAAAATTAATTAATAAAGACGGAATAACCGATTAACCTTCGTTTTTATTTGGGTAGTCGGGACATTTGCCTATAGATTGCCTTCTATAATATAATAAATATTGTAAGATCCTTTATCGACAGAGAAACAATATTTAGGTGAATTTACAAATGAAAATTCTCAAGTTTGTTACAAGCGAACACACTCAGTCCTCCATTTTTTAATTAGGAGGTTCCGAGCCTTCAATTTTGATACAAACCAAATACTAAAGCGCCATCTCGTTTTATTCGAATGAAACGCGTGTGATTATTCTTAGTATCATTATGGTTGTCCTTAATGATAATAGAAATTCGAAAGTCGCAGACAGCAGTCGAATAGTGTTAGAAAAATTGTGTTTTCTATCTTCGGTAATTTCATCAAAACCAAACCTAATTTCGAAGAAGTGAGACCAAGTTTTCATAAATAGTGTAATGATTGGCTTAATAAACATAACTTCGTGTGAGTCTCTTTTTTGTGACAACTTCAATATTCTATGATCTGATCTAATTAATATTGAGTTTTGCTGTTTTTGCATTAACAGAAAGTGTACCTCTAATGGAACTATCTTGAACTTCTGTTTTGCCTTGCAAAAGTAAATTCAATGTGAACAATCAGTGTCGAATTCAAGTAATTTACTCAATGTGAAACCACAGTCTTGACAGTTAAGGTTCTAATTAATTATTCGTGACGTGAGTTTCATGCCATGGTTTGGCAGTTTTATATACTTAGTCATGGTCGATTTTACTTCATTTTTTGGTTTGTGTCTAAAATGAACGCTGGGAGCCTCTTAAGCCACACCGATTAAGTAGCAAAACCATTTTGTTGTAAAGATCTGTCTACCGTTTTTAAAAGATTCTCTCTAAAAAAATATCTGTACGTGGAAATATTACTCCACCTCGACTCGATACCAGATACCTGTTTCAAGTGGTAAGCTGCATAGCCTATGCATGCAAACAATTTTTTAAAGTATCTTCGTGAAAAATGCATTGGCCCCTTCATTGCCATTTTTACAAAGGCGCAAAAACCACCCTAATTGCACAGTTTGCTAATAGTGTCACCCTACCAAGTTCTAAACTACTTTTAATTGCATGTTCCGTTAAAACTTTTCTGCTGGATTTTAAACGTAATTTTCAGTTTTTCCATTACATGACGAAGTGGCTGTAAAATTGTCGTATCGATTACCCTTTCAAATTCTTGACTATTATTTTAGTGGTATATGAACGAGCGTGCTAAACAGTTTTTCTGCATAATATAAAAGTAGTTGGGTTGTAAAATTCGCGAATTTATCGTCTGTGTCGGAGATCAATAAAACTTTCTGAGCTCAGACATTTGTTTAACATTCGTGGTTATTAAACGGTTATTCAACTTTTCACTACAGTTATAGCTTCGCTAAGAGCTGTAAAAGTAGCATTATCCTATCATCTTGAGAATCGATTTATTTCACGTCTTCATCATTTTACCTTTCATTTTTAAGGGCGTAAAAAAGATAATATGAAAATTAACATAGAAAAATGTGCCCGCTTCCAATTTATTTATTTATTTATTTGGTAGGAGGGAAGTGTCATGTCAAGTAAAATGGAACATAGTACCTTTTATTACAAGAAAAAAGATATTTAATTGAAGATACCGTTTTTCAGTCAAATACCTATTATTAGAAAGGCTTTTACGTTCCGATGTAACAAGCCTGTTAAATTTGCGAGAAAACCTTTTTCCAAAATGAATTGCAATTATTGAAAATTGCGGCTTAAGAGTTTCAGAAAAAAAAAGAAGAACGACATGAATATATAGCCTCCAATTTCAATATTATCACGAAATGGCTTGACATATATTTGCAATATTTTTATGTTATTTTTGATGCCAGTCGTTGATGTCTCCGTTACTCATATAACATTTGTAGCTTAGCATCAATCAATTTCCATATTCTACCGAAAAACATAAACACACGTTATTGACTCATGTCATAACTTACTATCGGATTTCAGGTACATAACGACGTACTTATTCAAAAATTCAAAACAAGAATACCCTTTTTGAGAAGAACGACATTAAATTTTTCCTGACTTTTCCATTGTTTCGTTACATCGACTCCCTCATTATTAAAGCCTTGCCGTTCTACTATACTTTATTCAAACATGTTCGTCGCTTTATATATGTGAATCCAATTTCTCCTTATAGTTGTAAATACAAAAACCCAGGGCTCAACAATCAAACACGTCTTACAACACATAAAGTTGGTAAATTTATTCCCATGAAATATACATACGAGGAAAAAGACATTGGATTTCATGTGATATATTCGCACATTACCCATATAATTTCCATGATATAAAACAATATTATTCCGTATTACTACCGTTTTTATGTTGCACCAAGTCTATTTCAGTATGTTCTTCTTTCTTACGTAAACATTTACATATATGCGGACAACATTAAAGTCTTGCTGGAAAAATATAAAAAAAAGTCCTGCGAAAAAATGTTGGATTTAATGGGTGCTGTTAGTTATCATTTATCAGTGCAACACACACCCATTTGTGGAGTACAAGGCAATGCAGTAATATCATAAAAAATATATCTTCAGCTTTGGGTGACTTATAATCAACTTGTTAGCTTCAAGAAACATGCTGTAACAATAATGAAATTTCATTTAATTTTTTTTTAATTACCCCAAGTTTTGTGGGATATTTACGGCTGCATTATAAAATATGAATGGTATGAAATGGTGTAGATACATCAGGGCTTTGTCGGAAAGCTCAATAAAATATTACAACAGTTTCTATATGAATCGACAATTTAATATAAAACTTAGTTGATTCCAAATGGCAATTACATTTCTATATTGTTGACGTTTAATCAATATTTTCCATTAAATGCTACACCGGTCTGAATGAGCAGTAAAAAAGTCTCACCATCGTATATGCAATATTCAATAATTTATTATCAACATGTTGTCTATGCAGACAATATTGTTTAAATTATTAAAACGTTCTGGCCACAACATTGTATTAAAACAATACAAGGCAGGTGGATTTCGCTTAAAATTTACATGTTCTAGATCCCAATAGACTTATTGCGCATGTGGCTCATAAATATAGTGTTAGCCACTTTGCATTATTCCATTCTTTTTTCCCTATACCACACATTCCAATAATGTCAATTTGTTATGTTTTATCTAACATTCCAATTTAATATTTCATAGTATATTACGTCCTTGCTTGTAAGTTTGTACTTTTGGAAAGTGTTAGATTTGCGAAATGAGCCTAAGGCGATAGGAGTGATCGCACAAGTCAAAACAATAACTCGCAAGCAATTACATAAGATATTTCACTCAAAAGCGTGAGGTAAGGTTAATTTTGCCACTATACACCAAAGTTGTTTCTAAAAGGTTAGGTTGGTGAATCAGTAAAAATGTTTTACAAGCTTACAAACTCGGCTACGCCTCGATCGGTAAATTTCACACAAAACATGTCATTTCCAACATTTGTTCCATTGGTAAGTAATGTAATGTAACGGGCTTATGCACGGTAAAGTGCACTTAACATCACTGTTTACGGGTAAAAATCAATCATTTTGTTACTTCAAATGTTTTCTAGTGTTTGACGAAAAGTCTTCATTCGTTTCAAAATACATTTTGCATTTTGCTGCATAGAACAACCGCTAGGGCAATTGTTTATTTTGGTCGTCTTTGTAGACTAAACCAAACGCTTTGAAATGGTTAAGATGTTATGACTTTCTTGTTAAATGGTACCGTCTGACATTTTTAGTTTTCTCCTCTACTACAGTAACTTTAGCCATCTCTAGATAAAAGCTCTCAACCAACCTGAACAATGAAGCAAACAAAAAACGAGAAAAATGTTGCATATTGATTAATATCAGTCGTTGTCCGTCATCAATACATTCACGGGACAGAAACCACCGGAAGTAGCCGAAGGTCAGATAGAACCATTCCTGACCGGTGCGGGACAAAAATTAGTTCTCAATATCACGAGAACATTATTTTGTTAATAATATTTTGCGGAAATGTTGTTTGAGATGGCAATAAATACAGGTCATTTTATTCGTTTCGCATGACAACCCAACATTATACGACACACACTTTTCACTTTGTGTATACAACAACGTATGGTAAAGTCGATGTCCTATGTTTGAGGAATAGGAAGAATTGGTTTGAACTCGCTGATAATTACTATAAATCGATTAATTTTTCATTTAGCTGTGGTGACAACAAAGCCTGTTTACTAAGTGATCAACTTCATTACAATATATAGTTATAACAATCGGTAGTATAATTATGCAGAATTAACATTGCCATACTTCTTTGCAACAATTGCAACAATTTGTAACAAAGTGAAAATTTTGAACGACTTTAAGGATGTTATTCTCTAATTTACAAAGGAAATCTTGACATCAAATCAGAAGTCTTAATAAACGAAATTGCACAACTTTTTCAAGTACTTCGCTTCTATAGTTGGGATATATATCGTTCAGTGTATTATGTTTGAACAAGCAGTAAAGTCGTATTTATATGAATCGATAACCGGGAAAAGAAAATATGTGTACAAAGGAAATGCATGTTACTAAAAGAAATTGTTTGATATAAAATCAATAAATATAACTGGAATTGTTCACTCAACACGACACTTTACGTCTATTTGTTCATTTATTTATGGAAAACGGAAATTTTAAATGAAAAGGTACAAAGACATATAGAGACGCACGGAAGAATCAATTTAATTACATGATGTAAATGCGGGCACAATGTTTTTAATATCGAAAAGTGAATTGATTTTATCGCACACGAATCCGCTTATAATTTCTCGATAATGAAGTGCCTGTTTTATGTTTTTTTGTTATTTTTTTTCTGTAGAAATTCATAAAGCTTTTAAGAAGCTTTTAAAAATTATAACCGTAGCTTCTTCCTGCATATTATGGTAATTGAGTTTTGAGTGTAGTATGGTATAAATATTCAGTGTGGTACAAAATTTGCTACTTCAGTCAAACAATAATCCCCTGATAGAATCAAACCTTGAACATAGATAGAAAAAAACTCGTTTATGTCTGAATCAAAGATTAATTTTACCCAGTTACAGAATAGATAAGCAGATCTACATTTCCATAATAAAAAGAACAACAACAAAACGTTGAAACGACGCATAATCACTATTATTATTTGTCGTATTTATATACTTTTGCAAGATTTTATCACACTTGACTTGAGCTTTTTCCTGATATAGTCGTTTTTTATAGTTATTTATGGTTTCTCTTTATTCAAGACTTAATTTAGTTTGATCTTCCCATCTGTATATTTGTAGATACAGTCGTAATTTTGTATTTAATGCAAATGTATTACGTATTTCGCATCGAAATAAGCAAATTGTCCTATAAAATGTGTGCAAATAAATCCTTCTCAAATAGATTTATTTAACAAATCAATTTTATTTCCATTCATCTCATCAAAATTTGTTCTTGCCTTCAACTTTACTGTCTATGCGAAATAATGTTGAAATTTCCATTCTAACAGAACTGAGATTTTTCATTTTTATTTTACTCGATTAATCAAGAGATGAAGACATTTTTATGGAAGGATTTTGTTGTTAGCTCTTTTATCATTGGAAATGTTTACCCGTTTCGCAGGCATTTTAATGTTTTTTTTAAGGTTTAACTTAGCCTGTTATTTGACTAAATTCTTATACGGCAACGAAATCAGAATGAAGATTTTTTACACTGATCGGTCAGCGGTATTTTTCAGATGTCTGTTGGTCATTACGTGTACTTTCGAGTAGGCATGAGGATATTTAATTTGTCCTTGACGATTTTTAGAATAAACTAAACTCAAAATAAGGTTTTACGCGGTTTCGTGGGGTTTGTTTGTTTCTATCGTTTTATTCGTTTCACATACATGATTCCATCACAGAACAGTGGTATCTCTCTTTTCATTTCTTCCATTCCACCGGCTCTCTTTACATTTCTCCTGCTAAAAGCATAGAAAACGATATGGAATGAATATAACTCCAGAACCATAAAGCACGTAAAAGCTTTATTTGAGGTAAGTTTTTAGCTGGAAAAATGTTAGATTGTTTTTGAACTTAGTGAATATTTGCGACAGTGATTGCCGTGAAAAAGTCTCACCATAGTAGTGACAGAATTAGTGATTTTTTTACGTAGATGCTATTGGCAGGCCATTTCAACTGCAAGTAGTCTTTGTAAAAGGAAAAATGCTATTGGCAGGCGCCTGCCAATAGCTGGTGTAAAAGAGAAAATGCTATTGGTAGGCGTCTACCAATAGCCTCCGTAAACGGGAAAACACTATTCGCAGGCAAGTTCGCCTGTCAATAGCATTTTGTATAAGGGAGATGCTATTGGCAGGCGCCTGCGAATAGTCCATACGATTTTTTTTTATACGTATTGATTATCCAAAAAATATTTTTGTGTTTAGATTCATCAACTTTAGTGGCATAGAGCATTCAGCCAGACTGAAGCAAAAACCTTATTAATTTAAACAATCGCTTAAAATTTATGTCTTCATTTTCATGATAGAAATGTCGAACCTAAATTCCATGTTCATAAAACAATGAACGGCATATTTCAAAATGATATCACAATTTCCATCTCATGCTTGGGAAAACACATGTAACCCAAAATTCCCTTCTAAATTGTATAATGGAAAGCAATTTGATTGTCATACGATAAGGTTTTACGAAATATGAAAATGAAGGCTTGTCAATTAAAATTCAATTAAATTTTGGGACCGAATTTACGAGGCAGGGATGGGATGATAGGTGGTATCACTTCAAAATTCATATAATAATCGTATGGAAATAATGCATCCACGTAGACTAAATTGAATAGACCGATGGACAGTTCTGGCGTTAATATTGGGCGTGTAATTTTATAGAACATATTGTGATAGGCGATGATGTAGATTATATGACGCGAAAATTGACTTTGTCTATTTTAGTCTGAAGCATTTAAGGCAGCAAAATAATATTCTGATCGCTGGACTGATAAATCGATTATTTTTCGCTGAACCGCGCCATTTATTGTTTATATTTTTTGGAAAAAAACCGGTATCTAAGCTGCTTATTAATTAGACTCCATTACCAATTTAAATTCGGAAGATCACGTTTCAACGGACAGGTTGATGATGCTGGTGATGGTTTTTCAGATTCAGACAAAATGCTAAAAATATAAAAGAATAAATAAAAATTTGAATGGAAAATACCGGAGACTTGCAGCTATGTTAGGTGTGGTCATGAACAGAAAAAAACTTGTTTCACTTTCTATTGAAATATATAAATCTGCTATCTAAGCTTCTAACGAAGTTGTTTACTTATCGTCATTATTGAAAACAGCATGCTCTCCTTCCCATTGTACTTCGTATTTTTATTTCAATTAACATTTCGAATCAGATTTCATACTTGGATAATTACAAGTCCTGTTAAGTCAATATCAACAGTTGCATTTGCATTTAACACCGACCAGAGCAGCAAGCAGTCGCCTAAAATGTGCTTGTTTAACAGGAAAATACTTTCTAGCTCTCCCACACACACAAGAGACTCATTCATTTTGATTTTATCATGTTAGTACCTTGCTCGTAATGAAATTTTAATGAAAATAAATAACTTAAAAGTTAGAGGAGGATGTATCAAAGTGTAGGTGTAACATGATAAACATCTCCAAGGCAACAAGTGCAGAAAGAACTATTTTATGAATAAATTACAATTTCGTAGAAGGGTAAATGGGATAAGTCTGGAATAGTAAATATTTGCAAAAATCTTCAGACAATCTCCTTATGAATAATGTTACTGCACAAGCATAACGACCTCTTCATGTGTTGAAACATTTATAAAGTAGGACGAGAATGCTCTAATGTTAGAGGTGTTACGGGTAAGCAAGGAAATCAAACAAGCTTAAAATTCTAGACCTTCGAAAATCAATTATGTCTGGTTTAAAAAATAGTTACAACTGAGAATGTGTACTGTATACTATGTAGATCGTAATACCCAAACACTTCAATGCTTAAGATTTCGTGAGTACAATCCATACGTTTTTATAACGACGACATCCCAATGTATAAATCACTCGTATCAGAAATCGCATATAGCTCGCTAATATTGAAAAACAAGGAAAAGTAGGAGCTTAATACTGAGGGTATGTTTACAAAAATGATTAGTTCGATTTATAAGTATAACTAAGTGAAAGTATGGTTTCCAGTAAGTAAATATCCTTCTCATTTTTTTAATTTAATTTTTGATCCATAAACGCATTTACGATACGATTTGGATTTGTTGATTGTTATGAAGTGGTTTGTCGCTATAATCATTTTTTCACTGTTAAGAGATTACGATACGTTTACCCTGGCTTGTAATACTATGCACATTATGAAAAATGAAGTAATAGATTTGGAAGAAATCTCGTAGATTACTTAGATTACTAAGAACAAATGAAGGAATAGATCCGACACATCTGATATATTTTCCGTCTGTGAAAGGTTAACACGAAATATAAACAAATACAGCTCAAGGATTCATAGAATGAACTAATAACTAAGTTTTCTCTTGGCTAAACAATTTCCCGCCTGGTTTTATTGATTTTATCATTGCAATCACTGTATGTGTTTATAAGTTATATAGTCGAAGCATTAGGTCAGATATATATGATTATGAACAATGCACGGTTTGTAGTAGAGTACATAACATTTCCATAAAGGTATTTTTTTAATCAATGACACCAAAACATGCAGGGCACTAATGGGTACTTTAGTCTTAACATCAAATTGTTATCAATTTACATGACCATGTATCAACGATTGGACACATGTCTTAGTTCACCGTTGTATTATAGACGAAAAACAGAAAAAATAAATTATCGAATCGAAGGCAATGACCTGATGTTTATAATTTTGATTGGACCATAAAGTTGACGGGATCAAAAAACGTTTCTCAAGCATTTATTTAGATGATACTCAACGCTTGTTTGCGCTCTGCAAAGTATAGTCATATTTATTAGACAAGTAAAATTATAAAATAATTAGTTGAAGAAAGGTGTGAACACACATTTAATGTTCGTTTAATGCTAAATGACCGAATTTTAAATGAAAATCAGAACTATAAATAGCTCGCACATCCCACAAATATTCACACAAGTTTTGAAATGCAATTTTGTCGAGCTTGATTTCCAAAATAGAATAAGAACAGGTCAGTTTGTTTGTGAGAGTGGAGTCAAACTAATATACGATTTTTGTTGGAAATATTAGGAGATCGTGGTAAGAGACTTCCCTTGGAAAAATTGTTAAACAGGTGATTTTCCAGTAGTATATTTACGCCATACGGCCAGAATGTGTCCAAAAAAATCTTCTATCAACGAATGATACCTGAGAGCAAATTGTCAAGCACTTGATCATTATTAAACTTATGCCATTAACGTCAATGTTATTACGTTTGTAATTTTCAATTAACTTGTACCTCGGAAGATTTATTTTTATTAGAGAAGTTTGGATGCGAAATAAAAAGTTTCTTGTAGCTTAAAGAAAAACATGCTCCTCTCAAAACTTTCTTACCGTTCTTCCACGTGTAAGCACGAATACATCACAATGGAATAATAAAAATAAACATATCATTAAAACGGTTGTTCTACCTTAAACACACATATGTTTTTAGATGAAGTAACAAATTTCGTACAAACAAGATCACGTTGTAGTAAAAACGCCTCTATATAAATTTCACAAAAACCCTATGGCACCATGTTTAAGCGCCAAATAATATTTGCCTTGAACGAAACTCAAACCAGATGCGGACATTTAAGTGGGTCAAGACCAAGGAACTGCGTGTGTACTTATAATTTGTTTGCTTGCCACCTAATTAGTTATTTATAGAAAATCGGAAAAAAATGTTTTTGGCTATTCGCGAATTAAATTGTTCAAAATTTCGTTTTATGAACACTTCTTGTCGGGTTTGAAATATTACCGTTTTCAATTTTTTTGCGGTGTCTCGCTTGTTTTCTTTTGACATAACCTAATTGAGAAAATGAAACTATTTTCATGAGTAAATATAATGAGGATTTTATCAGAGAAACGAAGTTGCGTACCTATTTCAGAATTTATATGATACATTATGATGTGCGGATATGTGAGAAGATGTGGTAGTGGTGATTTACTCTGTGAGATTTCATCTCCTCGCATCTCCTCACATCTCCATACTATTAGGAACCATTGGGTTGTCTGGTAGAAAATAGTGGCAGTTTTTGTGTTGTCAATTTTTGTGCTAGCACAAATTGATTGTCATATTACAAAAGTTTGCGAAGTTCGTTCAATTTCTTCGTTGTAACACAAATATTTGTGCCAGTACAAAATTTTTGTTTGCATCAGTTTTAGTAAATATTTGTGCTACGGGTGACCGGAACGCCTTTTCTATTTCGTAAATCTATTGATTCCCTATTGTTGAACAAATCACTTTTTCGATATGTCTCGTGGACGGATGAATTAACGAATAAGCAAAAATATTCGTACCACACAAATGTTTACTAAAACTGAATCAAACAAAAAGATCTGAACGAACTTCAAAAACGTCTGTGCTAGCACAAAAATTGACACTATCTTAAACAGGGTGTATAGGTACGTAGTAGCTAGGGGTATTGCAATTATTGCACGAAATTTGCCCAATCAACTCAACAGCGAGAGCTCTCCAAGAGTTCTCATCTCCAGTTGAACGACTCATGTTCCGAAAAGTAAATTAATATTAGAATCAAGTAAATAATTAATGGCTGCTTCCGAATTGTCTAAAATATTTTATGCTGATATAAAAACCATTTGTACCGTTTTGTGTTGTATGCTCAGCCCGATGTTAACGTTTATTTTCTTTTCTTTTTTTTCTAAAAATAAAATGACTTTTTAATAGGTTCGACGATCATTTAAAACACTGTAAACATTACGTTAGGCTCTAATAAAAATAAATAACACAAAAACGAAAAGAAAAGAAACGAGAATGAACAAATGACAAAATATTAATTCCGAACATTTGTTTTAACATTTTGAAGATATTTCGTTTTTAAGTGCTAAAAATTTACAAATTATTTATTCGTAATAATTTTTAATTCTTTACACAAAAAAAAACGAAAACATTAAATGGGAAGGAAAACGCGTGGGTTCAGTCTGTACAACGCATTCTCAGTTTATAATAAACGAAACATAGTGAGACGGGAAAATAGATTAATTATTTGTGACTTGACAGTAGGGCACACTCTTCATTTTTCAACTATTCCGTCAATTTTGAATTTTCGTTATAAATTAACAATACAATGTGCCGTTTGTTGATTTTTAACCAAAACCCTAACCCAATTTTGTGTAAAAGGTCATATACGAGAGAAATTTTATTTTATTTTCCTCTGCTTGCTTTGGAGAGATAAAATTGATTTATCACATTAACCTGTCACATACGGCTATTCATCTGTTATCGATAACGACGACAAAATAATGACAAGCTTTGGATAAAATGGTAATTTATGTTAAAGAAAATTGAAGTACAAGATTTGGAATCAACATATTAAGAATACTTTGATCGATGGAAGTAATAGACCCGATAATAAATCTGGTCATATGCTTGCTGGCTGTAACAGGTAAAGAGTGTAAATAGTTTATTTTGACGACGAATTGGATAATGTATCTATCACGCCTTCGGCTCGCTCCATAGCTTCCAACTTGTCAAAATACCAATTTGGACATTGCCAGTGCATAATCTACTATTTTATCAGCAGCAACAAATCAATCCAATTAAAATGTTCCCATTTGCATATTTCTACGCAAATTTACGAAATATTCAATCGCATCTACATTAATTGCTAGAAGGTACATTCTGTAATAGATTACATCGATGAAGTTATCAATGAATAGCCAATGCTGATACGAATTTACATCTATGTTATACACGAGGGTAGTAATTTCAGTGACTTGCAGTTACAATTTAAATTTCAAGGCAAATATCGGTTATTAATGAAATGCAAAATCTAAATCAGTATTCCGTTCATATCTCATAAATACATTTCCGTAAATAATTCAAATTTCAATCGACATTTGAATAAAAAAATAATCCACTTGATTTTAGGATTTTAACGCATCGCAGAAATTAATATGAAATTTGAGGTCTTTGCGATTACATACACCACACAAAATTTCTGCTCATATGCATGCATAGCATAGATCAAATTACAAACTTATCATGCTTGCTGTACGTACCATTTATTGAAAACGTGAATTGATCCTTGAAAATTGAGTAAACTTAAACCTGCTTTTGCTATAACAACTCTGCTAATTGTCTCAAAGGAATTCTGAGAAGAGCAGTTTCAATTTTGACATAATATTCTTAAGTATGTTATGACATGATTAATGTAATATGCAACCAAGTATGCTCGAGTGAATTGAAACGGTTACTATTATCATGCTTATTGCCACTCCAAACCAATATGTTGTATTATGTTAGCGTATTTTTTAACAATCCTCTCATTGATTTTAACTACACAACAGTTAAATGGTTAAAGAATGCTTATGTGTGGCCCCAAAACACCACCACACCACATACAGTAACATATCTTTTTTGTTGAAAAAGAGAAAAATTGAACCCTTAATTCCCAAACCTAAATATATAATAGAATACTTAATCATACAAAAGCATCGTGTATGGTGTCAGACGTAATGTCCGAAAAGGACGCAAAGTAATACAATAATTTGCCACTGAATGAATCGAAAATTTTCGTGAAAATAATTGAGTTTCATAATTACTTAATCCATCAATTTCTAAGCGATTTAGCATTTTCTTCTATTAATTCACCTTCAATCTTCACCATGTTTCTCATTCTAAACGGTTTTCGGTCACTGTTCTGGCAATGCAATAAATAAATCGAACAGATAAAGGTTAAATCTAGCCATACGTGACGGCCAATAATTTATTATACTTGATTATGTTAGAGATATTTCGAAAATAATTCCATCCCTTTGTTTCTAAATTAATTGTTTCCAAAAATAAATTGACCTATTTCGCAGCAATTTGATAGAAGAAATACGCTAAAAAATGAGCAATCCGTAGAAGAAATGTGTACATTGGCTTGGACGGTAACGATTTTTAGAGTTTTTAAGTTGTATTTGTGTAATTATGTGTGGTTTTGCTAAAAATCTTCGGATCAAAAGTAGTAGATTCTCCAATGTATGTGAAAGATTAGACGTCATCATCTTCAATGATTTTACTGACATCGGAGAGGTTCGAAGATCAAATTATAGATACGGCTTGTCACTTCAAAGGTTACCTTCGTTTTTCACATGAGCTGCAGTGAAATTTGTAACATAATTTTAGTATGATGTGCTCAATTTATGTAGTTTATACAGTGTGAATGAAATTTTACTGCTTCATTTCGTTGCTAAAACGATTCGAATGAATTCTCCCACCCTAGCAACGTAGACTGAACACCTACATGATTTTAGAATATTTCTTGAATACTTGACAATCTTTCCGTTGAACGATAACTTTTTATCTTTTATTCCGTCCTTTGTCCGTGAAAAAGAGAAATTTCATACATCCGTTCCATAAGACGTTTACATTTAGAATTCAAATGGATTTATGTTTATTATTCTATATTTATTTCCATGGATGGAACAGGAGTATGGTAACATACGCAAATTATATATGTATGTGACAGACGTTCGATTTTCTTAACAAGTACTGGACGTAATATTAGAAATAGTATACCATATTTGCTGTCCAGTGTACGGTATAAAAGTAATGCGAGGAAAATGTAATGCTCGTTTTTATTGAAATATCCGTATAGAGAAGCGATAAAATTGGTTCAAGAACGTACCTAATAAAATAGTAGATTACAACACTGTGATGGATGGGTACGAAGGCCCTGCCCGAGTAGTGTAGCCGTCGTAGATAGTGCGTTGTTAAATAATTATTTTATAGCTTTCTTTTACGCAATAATACCAGTTAAGTAATTATTAAATCCTCTTTATTCGTTGTGTACCACGACATTCTACGCTAGTGGCATTTATTGTCAAGGCTTAATTTCGTACTTCTTCTCGGTATCGGTTAAAGTAATTATTGGGATATTGTTGTTTTTCCTATAGTGTTTCTCATCTGATTAAAATATCCATACATAGTGAAACAATTGTTACTGGTTTTAATTTTCATAAATTGCAAGCGCCTGCAAAGGATCCTTTTCTTCACTAATAATTCTTCATACTTTATTATAATGCTACCGCTATGTTTCCGTAGTTTTCCAATTTCTTAATTAGCTAAAGATTCACATTGTTCGATTTACTTTTTAATTTTTGAAGCATTTGAGAGAATCTCAACTGTTTTACACATAAAGTTTAATAATTAGTCGTTGTAATCGGATGAAAAGCCATTACCGCCCTATAGACAAGCCGATTTTTGTAAAATCAATTTACAATTTCAATAAAACTTTTACGAAACTTTGTTAATGAATTTAAAATTAGTTGTAATGGAAAATGAATTTTCAATATTCATAAACAATCTGGAGAATAAGCTACGCGCAAAACAGCAAAAACATTATGAAAATTCATATGTTGTCCGTCAAAGGATCATACAACTCAACTTATGGAAAATTATAGTTTTACTCGCAGCACCCTCTGGAAACTCATTTCTGCAAATAACCTCGACAAAGCTACACTACGTAATAGTTTGGTAGTTAACGTCACATTCATCAAAATGAAAATTGCCAAACCAGTACGTAATCTACAATTACTGACAGTGCTCCGGTTAAATGATTCATATCTGTGGGTTTCGGAAATGAAAATATCACTCACCAGCCACATGACCATACTATTATTATTGAAATGCCAAAATCATAAAAAGTTTGTTGGACTCTTATCCAGCCAAGCCAGTTAAATATTAATATTTCATTTGATAAAACGTCTAGCCCTGTAACCCCATTTCGTTATCTGCGCAACACCTAAAACGTGTTGAGCTTTCTTTTCAAAGTTAAGAGGGCAAATCAATGGAACACCAACAATTTACTTTGGTTTAGTTTTATATTTATTCGATTCATTAATTAAACATCTGTATTGTGCGTCGCTCATTACTTGTATGCTTGTATATTTACCATGTACCACATATAAGGGAACATGCCAATTTCGTTCAATATATTCCCATTTAATGTTGTGTGGAGTAGTTATCAAGGAAATTAATCAGTCTACGTGACACATTGATACAATTTCTGTATACAACTCTTGATAAAATCATTTACGAGAAAACGAACGATTTCGATTACCAATGTGTCAGTCGGCTATCCGATATAAATGAATTTAATGAGGCACCCGAAATTGGTGTCGAAGTTCTCGACTATGTTCACTATATAACATCATAATCATATACAACATATGTACGTGAAAGTCCCTATAAATTACTGTTTCTTTGTTCGGTGATTCAGTTACAGATCCAATTACTCTGTTGCATTACTTCGATTTAGTGTACTCGAAAAACGGAATTACTCTTTTATAACTCACCCGAATAACTTTTGATCCAAAAATGTACAAATTTAGTTGAAAAAATCGTTGCAAATTCGACCAGCTTTGCTTATTAACTCGTCAAACAATAAAATTTCTTGGATTACCAAAATTATTTCGGGTTCGGTTTTGAAATACGTGGTAAGGGAATTTGAATTTACCGCTATGTTTTATACCGAGAAATTGATGTCGCTTCATTATTTCAAAATATGTCTCCAATTACCGTTGTTGTTTAGCTTTGTCTAATTGTATGTTTTGATTGTTAGCGGTATGTTGTTGATTATAATATGAATAGAATGTAATTATAGTATTATATTGGGTGTTCATATTCAATATAATGAACAATTCGTCAGTTTTTTACACTGAGAAAAGAGAATTCACCGGATGAGGCGAGAACTGTCTTCACTTGTAGTTTCTAGAAGAACAACTGTCATTTTTATATTTTTAATGTGTAGGCATCCTGTACGTTGTATTTACATTGTCTGCGATGAGAATGTAAATGAAACTTACATGTTAGGTTTTTCGATGATTTACATGCTATGCGCGATCATTTACATGCTTTGGTCGGAAATTTTTCGATGATTTTGTTTATGTTTTCACTTCTCACAAATCGCGATATAAATTGGAATTCACACAGGCAAAACTATTTTTTGGTACACGTGCCATCGATACAATTAAGAAAACACTAAAATCACAACTGAATTTATAATTTGAAACAACAAAATCAAAAAATTTTCACTGAAACTGAGAATGACAACAATAAAGAAGTCAAATAAATATCGCCGAAATGGTGTGCACAACCGATGCCTACTAAATGAAAATAAAATTTTAGTGCTTTTTTTAAGACAACAGTACAACGACAGTATTTTGTCACAGTAGCGATAAAAAACAAATTGAAGATTGAACTATCATTGTAATTTTACTTTCGGCGCGGGCTTAAAACTTCCAATTTGTCAGAGGAAAAATGTCCTTCAAACACGGTCGCACAATTACCTTTTTTTGTCAGTCAACACAGCGGGCACAATATAATAGTTATTTGTGTATCTGTTTTGGACGATTGTTTTTAGGCAATTTCGCGAGTTGTAGCCCGACCGAAGTGAGGATTACATGCGAAAGTGCCTAAAATCAATCGTCCAAAACAGATACTCAAAAAAATGTTCATGTAAGTGGTCGAAAACCAGAGAAAACTCTAAAAACTCCCTCATTTTCAAAGTATGTTGATGATGTATGTGCAATGAGTTGGATTGACAAGTCATGAAGAGTTAAAATTTTAATTAAATAAAAAATATTAATTAAATGTTCCTATTCTGCGAAACTGAAACTATATGTCCCAGGGCTCGAGACTGGAACTATTGTTATATTTATTTGATGATTTCAAATTTTTTTACTGTCGATGTTAACTTTTTAAATGACACAGATGAACAACATGGTGTACAATGCTTTACTGATTAATTTTGATAAAAAGGCGGATAATAAAGACAGAAAAATGTTAACTTTTTCTCATCCATTAAAGTTTTAGTAATCCAATAAATCAAGAAATTTGTGATTTTATGACATATAGTTCCATGAAACTCAGACCTCGAAACCAGATGGATCTTACAAAAGCTTTTGCGAATTCATTTAATCAAATAGAGCTTTTTGCTGGCTTAAAAGCTCTAAAAGAAAGCATGGTTATCGCATGTTTTCCAAAATCTCCGAAAATAAAATATTTATTCAGCTAACCAGTTTAGATTATTTACAACAATTTAGTGACGATTCATTCCGAGTTAGGGGAAAACATTCGTAATTAAATGCAGGACTTTGTAACATATCTTTCCATTATACGACTTCATTGAGAGATTCAAATGTATTAAATGTAAACTCTAAAACCCTCTGCCATAATGCATGCAAAGGATTCGTTGCAACATTTTGACTGAAACGTCTGTTTTGTATAAGATAAACGTAAATTTAATTAAAATCGAAGGGAACTTTTGAATTACTCATTTCATAAAATTCATCACGTTTATGAGATATGAACTTTGCGTTTCATTTTACACCCATACGATGTTCCTTTCATTAATAATGCACACACCGAATCGAGTACTTTTGTCTAGACGAGAAAATTGTGTTTATTTGCATTATTTCACGTTCAACATTCAATATATACCGATCGTAAAATGCGATATTAATATGGTTGGACTGGATTATATGCAAATACCAATAGATTTGGATTTCAAATTCAAATAAACGAAATTCATTTTTATTTTGTTCGATTTTTCGAGAGTCTTCTGCGTGGTTCAATGTGATCCATATAATTTAAATGTAGATGTTATTGGCAGGCCATTTAACCTGCAAATAGTCTTTGTAAAAGGAAAAATGTTATTGGCAGGCGCCTGCCAATAGCCTCCGTAACAGCAGGCAAGTTCGCATGCCAATAACATTTTGTATTCGACTGATGTTTCATGAAAGTCGGTGCTAAATAGCTAAGGCTTTTTGGCGTTTATCTGCCCCTCAGAAATGAAGCTAAATCAGAGCGATTTTTTTGAAAAACGGCCGTTCGAAGTGTTATTGGAGGAGATGGGTATGTTTGGACTCGTTCGATTGCATCGATTCAATTGGGAATTCATTAATTTGGACACGAACATCGTGAGCTTGGAGTATCCGCGAATATACCGGGAAGTTTTTGTCAAAAATGACCTGTCACTGATCAGTTCCGTTGCGCATAGTAAAATGGAAACTCGGCAAATGTTTGACAGTAATCATAAGGGCAGCATTTAGGTTAATGGTTGATTAAATTGACTACTTTGATATCACATTTTATCCATTGGAATACATCGCCGAAATGGGCAAGGGTATCGCATCTTTTACTGCATTATCCGAGACAGACATCGAAATAAACTTCCGTTTACATTAAAATGTTTGTGTAATTTTTGATCCATCCCGTACGATTACCAGGTCAATAAAAATGGGAACAACGCTAGGTCTGTCGCTACAGAATCCCACCGGTCACGCAAATTGTGGCTGGCAATCGAAACTTTTTTCAAAATGGTTTTAATGGTGTCAGAGTTGTCGGCATGGCGGTCACACCGAACATTTAACAGCTACGTACAAGTTTTCATATGTGTATCTCATGTAGGTAAGATTACAATTTTGCATTCTACGCGCAAAAGTCCATGTTCAAACGTTAGAATTTTGCATTCTACGCGCAAAAGTCCATGTTCAAATGTTAGAATTTTATCCTACGCGCAAAAGTCCATGTTCAAATGTTAGAATTTTATCCTACGCGCAAAAGTCAATGTTCAAATGTTACAATTTTGCATTCTACGCGCAAAAGTCCATGTTGAAATGTTAGAATTTTATCCTACGCGCAAAAGTCCATGTTCAAATTTAACAATTTTGCATTCTACGCGCAAAAGTCCATGTTCAAATGTTAGAATTTTATCCTACGCGCAAAAGTCCATGTTCAAATGTTACAATTTTGCATTCTACACGCAAAAGTCCATGTTCAAATGTTAGAATTTTATCCTACGCGCAAAAGTCCATGTTCAAATGTTACAATTTTGCATTCTACGCGCAAAAGTCCATGTTCAAATGTTAGAATTTTATCCTACGCGCAAAAGTCCATGTTCAAATTTAACAATTTTGCATTCTAAAGGGAGATGCTATTGGCAGGCGCCTGTCAATAGCACCTTTAGTAATAATTTGGCTGTTGGCAGGCGCCTGCGAATAGTCACTACGTAATTTAAAGTGGAATCATTGTGAATTATTCGTTGTGATGGTAAAGTTAGGATAATCAAGATTGACATGGTCATAAAACTAATCTGAAAAGTTGATTATAATTGACGCCAAGTGTGGCCACTAAACATTTAAATATAATGAACTCCGCACCCCACTCATTTACGAAAAAAATGTAAATATTTATAGTAAACGCTTGGCAATAAGTCTATATTGTAATGTGTGTAAATAAAAGAGCGGCATCAGACTCAATTCTTTTAAGCTGCTAAAAGTGATGAGGAAGAAAGTGGTTTATAAATCTTACCATTTTCCTTTAGCATTCCACATCTCATGTGTTCAATATACCAGTTAATATGGATATATCCTTATATATGTGTTTATAATGTACCTTCATAATACCCCAAAGAATAGAAGTCGGAAAAGAAAAATTCCACGTTCCGACTATTAATAATATTAAAAAGAAGTGTAGCTCGCTATTGAGTTGAAGGATAACAGCATGGGACCTGGCATGAGACATACAATATTATTTTATGTATTAAAGTAAATATTACAGCACCGATATAGTTTTGTGTACATAACATAAAATAGCGTCTGGAATAGCACATGAAATTGACTAACACAATTTGGTATGGGTTTAATGGAAATGCTTTAGTTATTTGTGAATCTTACGTCGTCGTTGAAAGAGTAATGTATGATGGTGAAGGAATAATAATAAAACAATAATTACGAAATTAACATCCATTACACATAAATGTGCTTGGTGTTATGGTGTACACTGTAGTATAACAATAATGTAGTAGAGCACAATATAATGCCAAGCTATGTAGCTAACGAAAGTACATCAATTTTTATAATTGATCTCAAATTACACGTATATAAAACGTAGTATACTCCCATGAATAGAAATGTTTTCCAACGGAAATTTAAATCAAATACACAAGAGAGTCCCCAGGTTATGTCTTATTATTCTATTTGTTAGGCATTGAAGTTACTGAGCGGTCTTATACGTCTATTATGTTTAAAAAGAAAAACGAAACAAAAACAACCGAAAATGTGTATCATCCTATTTTACTTTAGCAATTTACCGTCACATTAAGATCAAACAACGGTGTGTGTGTGTCTAATATAAGTGGTTTTTGGTAACAAAAACGAAAGACAATAAAAGTTTTCCAAAGGAAAATTGTATTCTTAAAACATTTAGATTAAAAGCGAACATTTAAAATGTAACATTTTGGGCTCTATTATATCGGTGAATGGCTATGTATATTTTACAAAGTACCGGCATGAGTACTATACATGATTAAAACATAAAGCGGAGAACGGAAATTTAACGAAAACAGGATCTTGTAGTCGTAATAAATTTGCGGAAACTGAAGTTGTGTCAGTTGTTTCCTTAAAGGTGTGTTAGCCTATGGAATAAACAATTGTCTGTTATACCAAAATGCTCTCAGCAAAAGATATCATTTACATCACTTATTAACACTTAAACAGAGCTGATCGTTGAAGATGATAGCGAGAAAAGCAATCAAAACGAGCAACCTTCGCAATTTTAAAATTAAATTGATAAGGAGGTGAAAAACCACTCATGGTGTTGTCAATACTTGCAAATGCAAAAACTTACTTGAAATAATTGAGCAAGGTTAATTGTGATCAGAGGAATTTCGCTTGAAATTCAAATTCACTCCGAACGTTTTTATCGCTTAGTCTGCAATTTCGTAATTGGATCATAACAATTACCACAAAAGCATTAAACATGAATGTAAAACTGATTGTAAAATTTTATATATGTAGAGAAGACGGTTGAGCTTTACCCTTTACAAAATGAAAATCTAATGCAAATCTCTCATTACATAAATAATAACGTTTGTGTTTCCTTCATGTTTTAGTATCCGATTTCACCGAACAATTATCATTACTATACGACCAACATGCGGAAGCTTTACAAATATTAGTATCATCATTCAGAAAGAAAAATGGAGAATTAAGGAAAGAACGGTACGACTTGACTGCGATGTTGTTTGAATATGTTTTATAAAATTTACAATGTCCATTACAGACCAGCATGCCATTCTTCACTATTCCAAGCTTGGGAAACATTTTTACAAGAAATTGAAGCCGATTCAGTGTCATCAAGCGATGTTGCGAGTACACTATCAAGACAGGTAAAAAAGAATGTCCAATGCCAAAACATTTTCATTGGGACGATTATTCCTTTCCACGAAAACCGTATTTATGTTTATTTTTTTGTTTTTGTAGGTGTCACGGCCAATGCTGGAGAGAACGTTTCACAAGAAAGTTCAAAGTAGAAAAATATTTACTCACCGAGAATCTTTTGATACTATTATTTCAAAGACTGAAGAAAAATTATCAAAGGTGAGTTCTGCCACATCCAATCAAGACGATGAGCTACTTTTAATAAAATTATTTGTTGGAAATGTTATATTTTCGATAAATTTTTCTCCGTACCGTCCAAACATCTTGCCAAAGACTTATTTCCAACAACATGTACATACACAGAGACAGAAACAACAACGCCTTTTTACAGGCTCCCTTTGCAGTACATTTTTCTTGGAAAGAGACCATTAAACTATTACATAAAGTTTAAGTTTGTGGCATTTCCTTAAAAGGTTTCCGAGACATAGTCGTTTGTTGACAATAACCAATCCCATCAACATCAACTATTAGATTGATCGTATGGCAAAAAAAAACTTTTTCGAAGTATTTTTAGATTACTGTTTGGCAGGGTGGCATTATCGTAAAATTGGGTTGTTTATGCCGTAACATTCAAATAGAGTGTCTGTTTGAAAAGAACGACATGTGAAAATATTTGAAGAACGATTTTGTCTGACACCTTCTCCTACTCTAAAAAAAAACCGTACACACTATCTGAATATGCCCTCTAAAATTTGCGTGTCGTGTTCGCCACTTAGATCTACAAGTAACACTCAACGAGGTAAACACTTCTTTCTATCAGCAAACACACAAAGTAAGCTGACATGCAAAAACACGTCCCTCCGAGGTCAATTAAAAAACAAATCTGCTGCACGTCGGTAGATATAAATGTGTAATTAGGTCATGTAGTCTGTTTTAAAAAAATAAACAGGGAAAATGATACACTAAATCCGGGAAAAGTGTAACAGGTTATTTCCTACAATACGTATCTATAGCAACAGTGTGTACCTGTACACCGAAGGTAATGTTGATATAAATCATTGTACGTGCAAAGAGATCGTTATGATTTTCACACTTATGGTTCCAGACGAATACAATCATTCAAGGATCATATAGATAGTTCTAATAAACTCATTAACAGTTTAGGTCTAGGGACGATAGTAATGAATTTGTGATGTCTTTATTAGCGATAGCATGTGGAGTTCAGCTTAGAAATGTGAGAAAATGAAGTAATTGAAATGGATGAATAGGCAGCAACATCATCCATTCATTCTATTCACAATTCATATAATAGGGTTCACGTTAATACACATACTATTCGGTATGCTACGGAAAATTTCAGTAATAATTTTGATTCAATGCAATACCTCTTCAGCTGCTTGTTTTACGTGCAGCGAATTGTACTCTACATGAATGGTATACCTTCCAACAATAAAAAGAATTTTTCCAGTAATTAATGAGCGGTGTATAAGCAGACCATAAAAACCATTTTATTTTAAATCCAGCAATGGCTTTTTAAAGTAGGATCATAATTGTTTGAAATACATCAGAAGTAGAAACACTAAAAACACTTGCAGGAGTGCTGCATAAGAAAAAAGAAATGTTCAGACACAACAGAAACGTTGAACAATTTAGAGATTACAATTTTTCAATTAAAGTAGCAAAGAAATAAAAAAAATATTTAATTCAACCCATATTACGCGGCAACTCTAAGTCCTGCATGGTTTCAAAAGTCTAATTGTATTCTCTCCGTTATATTTTATATTAGACTTACGTATTTCAAGATGGTGTTTATGTTCACTCAGTCGAACTTCAGTTTGAACTCATAAAATGTTTGAATTACTCGCAATATCGTTGAACCCAAAGATTAATGTACTAATGGCGTCAAACTGACGAAGAGCTGTACTGAATATTTATGTAGCTTTCAGCAACCACTAGTCATTTGTTGTCGACAACGACGTCAAAAATAGTCTATTTGCTCTAGCTAGTGTCTTCTTATGTAGGAAGTAAAAGGATTTTTATCAGATACGTGAGGCCCGGGATGATGTAGCCTTTATCAAAAGAAGTAACAGATTCAATTATAAAATAACGCTTGCAGTTTCATAAATGTTAAATCAGTTTCAACAGTTTCTGAAGATGACCTATAATATTTTATTAATCAATGCTCGCAAAAGTTCAGTCATAGCCAGGGACTAAACTAAGGAACATCGCAGGTGGATCCAGATTTCCCCACAATAAAAATCATGTTGACCTTACTTAAAGTAATCCAAAAGAAACAAAAATTCAATCAAAAATTTGCCTGCGGCGCTTCCAACATCTACTACGTTTATTTCTTTGACTGAAAGTCAGGGTCTTTCGGATGATAATAAAAATTTGAAAATATTTGTAACATAAAGTGTTCCCTATAGTTCCCTATAGCTAGTAATTCTCAACGGATTTCCAACTTTTTTAAATCAACAAAGAATCAAATTCCTGAGGTTTAGTTCGAAGATGAGCTATAACAGTTTGGTGGCCTTAGATATATTCGCAAAAGAAGTTTGGTGTCGTTGCTTTAGAAAACAACGTGAGACATTTTCAACGAATTTCCTATATTTTTTTTTGTAATTCCTGGGGTTGAGTTGGACGATGTGCTTTTATGGACCGCGCGCAATTAAAAAAAAATTCTAACAGAATATCTCTCTCTCCTCTTTATAATACGACAATTTGATGAAATTAATTTTTTAAATAATTGGATGCGTGGTTTAGATTTTTAAATTGATTTTATTTCCAAGCTTTCGGCTGTCATCAAAAAAAAAAAGAAAAAAAATTCAACAAGTGTGAAAGTCGCTTCGCTCGAGTTGCAGGGGCAAATTTTCAGGAAATTTACTTGCTAGAAAGGTCTTAGAATAAGACCAAATATATGACATCTTTTCAGCGCCTTACTCTGAAAATTTGTTTTTAAGAAAATAAACGGAATGAACAATTTTTAAATAATCAAGACAAAGAACACCTTTGAGTAAGACCATTTTATGATATTTTTCTAACAATTACAAAAATCTATTATGAATTCGAAGTAAAGGTGGAATATCCTTCGGTGTTGTGTGGCTGGATCGGCTGGATGATAATTTTGTTACTAGCGACAGATGTTTTATGGTCACACAGTCCTCGTTTTGCCTACTATCCGCCGATAGTACGCAAAAAAAGGACTGTGTGACCATAACATCTGTCGCCAGTAACAAAAGAAAATCTATTGAAAATCAGACAGTCAGGGGAGTCGCTTTTACCTCTTAAAGTCGAAAAAGTTTTGAAGGCGAATTTCAATTAATAATTGAAAAAGAGATTAATTTTCTAATTGCAGGTTCCGAAAACGGGTTGGCTTTTCTGAAATAGTTTTTTATGCCACAGAGGCATCTAAAGTTTGCAAATTTTTCATATTACGATACTAATTGCCATAAAGATATTTTAATTTCTTACACCAACTACTTTCATATCGTAATTATTCTGATATACATTTCGTAATCGCGAGGATACAATTTCATCGAATGCAATCTATCCATAGTAGGAAATATTTCAGAGTCCTATTCTTGTGTTTTTTTTAAATCGTAAGTGTAACGATAAACTAAAAGATCAACGTTTAAGCGCATTTTTATTTTTGGATGATTTGGCGCCCCAAATATGCATTTTTAAGCGCCCCTTGGTGGAATTTCCCACCTGCACAAAAATCCTTATTTTAGTCCCTGGTCATAGCAGAAGTTTAAATTGAAAAGTGAAGACACTTCATGCATAATTAAACGTTTCATCTTGAATCGCTGTGGCATTTTGATAAATTAATCATTAAAGAAATGCTTTGAATGAAATCGATAGCTTTTATTAACCCAAAATATACTCCAGAAATGAATTATTTGTTCCCCAAACTCTTTGCTATGTACACAACGTCGTGTTTGCCGTTTTGTTAGCTTTTCAAAACTTAATAAAAGCACAAAACAAATACATCACATCTCTGCCGTTATTGGTATTTTCCATTACATGTTATGCTCATGAGAACAGGTCGTAGGGCAACTTGCCCTACTAGTCAATGACGGCACAAAGGTAAATCTAGCGAGCTCATTGTATATAGAATTTCTATAAATGTCATCAAAGTCTTCGATTTATATCGACACAATTGATACAAATTTTACCCGTAGCTAATATTTTAAGCAGCGGCCATAATCCCGTTTCTTCTTTTTTATTAATGAACATAAAAAATGAAGTAAATCACTCCACAAAGAACTTCAACCTCTCTTCATCGCTTCAAGAATATCTCGTCATAACATACATTTGAGACTAAAAAGGATTATGCCGAATCGTGTAAACCAAACGTAAAGAATTTTATGAGTCTCGTATATACATACGTAGGTCTTAAATGAAATATAATAAATTTCGCTCCACAAACCATTCAAATTTATCCTCATCACGCATATTTAGCTGTAATGACGATTTATTTTAGCAAACGTAAAGTTAACTTACACCGCTCTTAGATACCCTATGATGGTTTCTTCAAATATATTTAGCCGAAAGAAAATTTTGCAGAGTTTACGAACCACTAATTTTCGTCTATGAACGGAAAACAGCTTTTAAAGTGACGTATATCAGCCTCTAACGTCTTCAACATATTTTCTAGACACTCGTTGCCACAAGGGATTTGGCATCAAACATGTTCTTGTTCTATGTTCTTATTGACTTTAACAATATTAAGTGAATTTCGGAGTATGTCATTTCTTTACTACATTAGACGCGACTGGGGATTTCGAATATCAAATATACGCCATTTACCTTTATTGTACACATGTATATAGTGTACGTACATGTTCAATTCACGATATTAAAAACGTCTGAAGTTTCACTTTAGATTTAGAGAAAAGAAACGATAATTTCGCCTTGATAAATTTGATTCCCGCAGTTTTGGGCATTCATCATCTAGGTGGTTTAGAGTAGTTAGACCAGATTTAATCTTTCACTGCGAGTTAAATTAAATCGGGAAAGTCAGAAGCATTTTACGTTCATCACCGAAGAGTGTATCTCTTACAGATACATCGATTTTGCATCTGTACATCCAATCTTTTCTCCTTACTTTCAAATCAACGTTTGAACATGAACAATCATTCGTCAGAGCTTTTTCTTCATTTTTTTGTTACAGATTTCGTTAAGAGTAGGGAAGGTGATTGAACAATTTTGGGATCATGTGTACATATGTAATGCCCACGCTGTCGATGAAATTATAAATGGATTTTCAAATTGAGAACGCTAATACTATAATTCTCGTACGTTACCTACAGTACAGTACACATGAATTTTACCTCATCAAATACTTTACCTTCGATCTAACAAATGCAAACACAAATACAAGATAAGCTAGGATTCGGAACGTATTTTTTCTTCTTAAAGATGATGTGGGTGTAAAGAAAGAAACTTATGCAAATCTTTGGTGTTGTGTACTATGGGCACGCGTAAGTCTTCAGTTCACACGTGGTGTATTGTGAGTATGCCGTATATGCAAGAAAGAATATTCTCATAAAATAGCTGTTAAATTTACAAGCTATTCTGATAATATAATAGAGTGAAACATTTTCGTAAGCATACTGTGGCTCCATCGGGCTTAATAATAAGATTATTATAATAAATTTTCTATGGTGTCGTATATTTATAATACATGACATTTATTTCATAATAAAATCTTTTTTCCAGTGTTAATGTTCGAAACATTGACGTATTTATTCCGCGTATACATTACAACATACACTGACAAACTGTGGGGTTGCTTTCAAATTTAATAATCTTCTTAAGACATGATTTAAAGCCTCAAAAATTAATGGTTCTGGGAGGAATTAATTATGCCAAACTTTTTTTTCCCTTCATTATATTGAGTTAAATTATTCCGTGTTAGAAAAAAAATCCAATCTGATTTCATTATGTGCAAAATAAATGCAAAAGAAGTGTTGAGTAAAATACTATACTTTTAGAAACGGCTAGTAAAGTGTCGACAATTTAAAAAAATAAATTCTCATGGAAGAACTGGGGAAGTTAAGGAATCTTTTATCAAACACACGGCAAAGTTAGAAGTAACGGATTTGGAGATTATTATGCATATTCTTATTCCTTACACACTCCTCACATCACTGTTTCCAAAGCGTTTTAGGATTAGGATAAGTCTATTATTTATCGCTCTGACATAATTCATAATTGAGTTCGAAACCATGATTTTATTCAAAATCGGGAAGTTTTTGCCTATTTTGCTTCCGGGAAGCAAATTGGTTTTTCCATCAGCGGATCGCTCTATACTTCTTTGCGCCAATCCCAAATTTTCTAATGATTTCGGCGATAACGGTAGACATTGTGTTCCACAAAGGGTTCCAGCACCTCAGCCTCTAATGGGCCTGTTGTGCAACCCACAGAAATTCAGCATTACTATTAGTACTGTTTGTTTATGTACCCGTCACTGTATGTGTCTTATGGAGCTGTACTGGGTTTTAAAGTTATCAAGAGATTCATTATGAACGCAGCGTATTGCTCAGCCATTTCTCTTTCCACTTCGTCGTAACGGTTACTTTTTCGATTGTCTTACGAAAGCGTAGAGCGTCGAGAGAGGTGCTGGAATTACTGGTTCAGGACCATACAGCGTCATTCTCGATGCTGATCTAGCAAGGTCGTTTGCTGTTTCGTCGCATCAATACCGCTAGAATATTTTTTTTTTAAATTGTTTGATATTGTTACGTTTATGAATTTAATAGATATTCCGATTAAAATCAAATCGACAACAATCGAAAGCAAATTATACAATTATCTTCGGATTTTTCTCGGTTCAACAATCAATCACTTTAATTACTCGTACATATTCTAACACGTCACATCCAAACGTACTCGACCTCAGATTCTGATTCATTGCAAATTGAATTCCAAAATAGTATCTAAGATTATTATAGTCTCGACGAACAAACGAGCAATTATATTTCGATTATCCAGCTATTGTGCATTTATATATGATTGAAATCTTGCCAAGAAGATAAAGATGAAGTATTTTGCTAATGAATTTTAATGTGGTAGTACATTTTGTGGGTGGATGGATGTTTTATTCTTTGGAAAAAAAGAAAATCACAACGGGGGAGTGTTACATTGACTCATGGGTCGATTAGTACAGTTTACGAGATGTAATACAGTAGGCTCAACTGAATATTTAAATCAGTGAGTGGTCGAAAAACGAATAACCGAAAAAAAACTTTTCCTTGTGCTCTCCGAGCTCAGTGTAAAAAGATTAATAATGAAATTTCAAATAGACCTACGTCTAGCGTCTGCGTTGAGTGAACATGTACATATTTTGAGAAACCACGTTTCATCTCGAATCGATGAAATTGTCAATTTTAAATTGATGTAGTAAGGCTCGAAACAGGTCAGGTTTACCTGAAACTAGCCTGAAATTACCTGAAATCTGTTTTGACCTGAAACTGATTCTAAAAATTTTGACCTGACCTGTTCTGACCTTAAACTAAAAGTGCTAGTCAGGTCAGGTTTCAGGTCGACTGGTGTAAATTTTCAGGTGTACCTGACCTGACAGGTTTCAGAAATTCAGGTTCAGGTCAGATCAGGTAATCTTGAAAAAAATTATCTGGCCTGACCTGAATTTTCAGATAGCTATAATTTTTGACCGCGGTCGACCTATTCCGAACCTTAGATGTACTCACCTCATTTAGTCTCTTCTTAGGCAGATCTATCAGCAAAGCATTTGAGATTTTTGTCAATTACCAGATAAAAATCGCAAAGCCTCGCTAAATAAAGTAAATGATTTTCCATCCCAGCGTTTTATTACTACATTAAATGACAAAACCTCATTTTATGTGCTCGCCAGATTTTTGGGGTGACACACGAGAAAATAAATTCAATTTGACAATGAACATATTTACATACTTCGTGAGATACTTCGTTATAAATAAAGTGTATAATGTTGATGCATACGCAATATGTTAAATACGAATATTTAGCAAGCAATAATATGGTAATCTTCCTGTTAGCTGCCTTTTAAAGCGTATCTAAACTTTGCGGATAGGCATGTTATATACCTGTAAACATTAAATTCATGACACGTTCAAAATCGTAATTAGTTTTTGCTTTGACATGGAAATTGCATTCGATTACACATTCGCTCGTCTTTGTAACCGAACCGAAAGTTGAATGGGTACTCGGTATTGAGTCTTATGTTGTCGCACACCAATTTTACTTTTGACATAAAGCAAACCCAACATTAAAGAATGTCTTTTACTGCCTCGTCAATATAAAGCGCACATTAAAATGGAAATCGAATGTCCCATGCGAGACACTCTGCATCCCTATCAATACCAAATTTTAATCAAATAATTTTATTACAGTGCCGAATGGATTACAAACAATGTTACATGGCTCATCGTCAGAATCCAACCCAACACACATTGACCATGTACATTGATTCACACAATGCATACGTGCAACAATTGCATGCCACCAATGCCATGATGGAAACGTATCATTGTGACACAATTCCGCAATTGATGCAAGAGCTGGAAGAGATTTACAGTGAATTGTGTGCAATTGTTTCGGATTCTGTATTGCGCGGTGCTGATATTATCTCAACAAAGGTGAGTAAGCTTGAACTTATGGTTGTTGGGAAATTGTTGAAAGCGGATTGCGTCATTTTCCATTTAATAGGAATGACAATATGTTTCTGTGAAGCTTTATTGGGAAATTTTTGTGTGGAATGTCTGAAAAAAAAATTAATAAAACCCAGATTGTATACTTGAGATGTTAGGTAGGTGGGTAGGTACCTGAAGGATTTGTTATTTAAAGTGAAAGGATATTCGGCATTTGACGACAAAGAACATAAAAGCTTTCAAGAAATTCCATAAAAAATTTCTAAACATTGTAATCCAGGACTGAAGCTGCTAACGGACGGAACGGGACTACCATGATTTTTTTTAAATGTAATTACAAAGACAGCAAAAATACGAAAGCACTTACAAATATCATGATTCTAAAACTTTTACAATTTTAGTCTTTGTACTCCTGGTCCGTCGCGCTCGCGCGGCAATAAAAATTGTAATTTAATGTAAATTCTACACCATTTTGTTAATCGTAATTGCCGCTGCGCAAAAATTTAAGTGCTGAATCAGTACTGAAGATACTTGTCATAGAATTGTAGAAATAGATATTGGGACTATCCGAAAATTTCGTTCTAGCTACGGCTCTGTTCGCATCTTGTAATGGTCTGGAAAAATCGGTATATTTATATTTGAATTCGTAGCACAAAGATATGGAAAAGCTCTCTTGTCTAAACGAATTGAATAATCTAAAATAACATAAATAATATTGTATAGAGCACTCCAGCCGTCTCGTAATAGAATTTCCATTTAAATGTCAATCTTTTGATTTTCTTTCCATTTGCTTATGTAAAATCTTTAAAAAAATATTCGAAGAGTGACAAAGTCGGCTCTTTTATCATTGTGATGGCACATACTCACCTGATCACCAAAAAGTTCAACATTATCCATATTTTACATTGTCTATCTTTTTTGATCATGTTTTTCCAATAATTTTTGTGGAAGTAGCATTGAATCATGAATATGAGGTCCTTCTGATTTTCACTTGAAAGCTTGTCGACTTTTAACGTGATGGTTTCATTACTTTTTCAGCTGATTACAGAAAAATAGTTCTGAAAATAGAACGGACCTGTCGCGCACATTAAAATAGTATTTGGGCATCGAAGTGGATTTTTGTTGCACTAGTTCTAAATTTGTCCGCTAGAAGTAAAGTTAATGCGAAAATCGAACTATATTGTTGCATAGAAAACATTATTATAAAGGTCGTGGGATGTCGTGGGTGGATCGATTTTACCAACTTGAAAATAGTCAACCCAGTCCCATTCATAGTAGACGTACTTTGTGACATAAGTATTTGCTTACCAAAGTAAACTTTCGATGTTACTACCCAGGCATGTATCATAGGGGGAGAAGTGAAATAAAGTGCATGCCGTAAGACACATTTCATTAAATTTAATAAAGATGGGTTGTCGTACAAGCGGCGGCAACCTAAAAAGTTCATGATAAAACGAAATTACGTTCAAAAGATGCGCCATTGAGTAGGTAGTTGGATTCGAAAATGTAAATATGCAGTTAGGCTAGTCTTGTCAAGCTTAGCTAAGTTGGTAAAGTCGATCCACCCTACTGTCTTTTCGATTTCCTCTGTGAGCTTCAATATCAATTACGTGCAATAGGGCAGCATAGTGTAAATATTGACAATGAAAACCAGAAATCGAATTTAATATTTTTTATACGTTACATGTGAATGTGAATCCAATTCAAAGAACCGAAAGTCATCGCAAAAGTCATTCGGAGGCAAGAGTTGACTTGTGGGAATTAAGTATTTTCTTTGATGTGTTTGTCCGTCAAAAGTTCTTTTCAAATTTATTTCCCATGACCATTTTTTTTTATTTTGTTATGCTGTAATCGGTTCGAGAAATGGAAACTGTTTCTCAAACAACTCCATTCGATTTCTTTTCAAATTAAATCAACTCCAACTATATCAATAGCTGGAACATATATGTGCCTAGCAGCATTGATTGATTTCCAATTCCATAAAGTCAGTTATTGTAGTGTACCAAGAATCATCTTCATCGATATATTGCTAAACTCAGGTATGTATGTATGTTATACGCTTCGGAATATTGAATTATATATTTTACACAAGAAAAACAAAAAGACGAGTAGCTGACAAAATTATTTTTTATTTAACTGGTCCAACTTTATTGCTACAAGAAGACCTGTAGGCGGTAAAAGCCATTACTCATTGTAGATTTTCAGTGTGAGTGTATAGGAGTTACAAGACGAAATGTCCTGGGAATTCGGACACATGCGGACTTGCGAATATTGTATAGAAAAGCGAACCTCATGAAATTTTAATTCTGGAAAAGCGAAAATAATATACACCAAAACAAACAAATAAAATTCGCTGCTTTTTTAGCCTGACTCATGAGAAATAAAGGAATTTAATATTTTATTGTCATCCAACTTAAATCACCATTATTGTGATCATTAAAACATTCTCTCCAATATTGAGAAAACAAAGGTCCGATTTGTCTCGTCACCACAACATGTGTATGAAGGCATTCCGTCGGATGTAGGTCAATTGGGATATTTGAACAATCGGTAGAAATACCACGTTAATAATTTTGCCTTAAAAAAGTCACATTTGACGGTATTCGTGTTAGCGTTGCAATATGAACTATGAAGTGTTTGTGATATATTGTCATTTTTTGTAATGTTTTTGAATGTAGCATAGCAGCAAAATATGAACGTACCGTAAATACTCATTCTTCTAATTTTCCTCTTGCACATAACTAAATATGGAAATGATTATACCAATAATGCAAATTGTTGACACACTTCACATATATGTACAACACATAACAGCTGATTGATAGATTGTCGTCTATTTCCCATACTTTTCTGTAAAAGCTTTTTAGCTGAACAGATGAGAAGTGGAAAATGTAAGATAATTGGATTTTCTTTATGGATTCTCGTTAAATAGAAAAAATGATACTAAAAGCGAATGTAAATGATGGATGAAATTTATGTAGATTTCGTTATTGGAATTTTTCTCAAAATAGTTCAATTATGCCACCGAAATTAGCACATGCAAAGGGAAGGTCCGCAAAATGTTTCCTTTAATATTAGCCGATGACAAAAAAAGGAATGCCAATTTGCAATGCAACATCACAATTTCTTTTGTCTGTGACCACATTTTGGTTACATTAACGGAAAAAGAGCCTTTTAGTATCACGGTTTTCCACAACCATAGCACATATACGATGTGCTTATACTTGGTATAAACTTAAATCGATTATTTTCCATCATTAAAAGACAATGCCACAATGCCACAATGGTAATTAGTTGCGGTTTTTAGTCATATAGAACCTTCAGTGAATATCCAGATAACTTTTTGTTCTACAATAATGGATTGTTACATTTACTCCGTATAGATCTCGGACAGCCCTGACAATTTCCTATGTACATGAGGCACAATTTCCGAGTCCCTTCTATCTTCTATCTCGTCGTCATACACACTTAATTCACCCGGTTCAATCGATTCTGTTCAGAGATCTAGATATAAATTATTTATAACATCAATAATTTTACCGAATCTGCTACTTCTTTTGCTGTAAACATATCCAGACATTTTCCAGTGCTGACATATACTTCTATGGCTGTTGAGTTGATATCAAAAAGCCACTTAAAATGATTTTTTATCATGAAGTGAATGACGTACATGGATAATAGACCAGATTACTAGTACTATCTTGCTTGCAAATATATTTTTACTCCTCGACAAAGGATTTAATCACTTAATCTTGCAACTGTATAGGAAAATGATGTTTAGAAACTAAGAAGAAATGTAATAGAGTTTTCCCCATATTTTAGTACGTTGTGTCATAAAATTACTGTCACTGCGCTTATTTTCATGTGAACCAACTTCATATGGTGACATTTGTTCTGTAATGACAAACGTGAAGTTGGTTCACATGAAAATAAGCCACAGAGAATGAAGTACTATGAAAAAAATGTGGCGCCTCAACAGGCCAACCCACTTGTCCCATACAAAGTATTTCTGAAGAGAAAATATTTAATTCCTTAGCAAATCTTCATGTTACACTTTTGGAGAGCAAAATATTGATGTGCCATCTTAACTAGAATTGTTTTATGAGCCAAACATTAAGCGTAATACCAAACCAATGGTTTTCATTTTAATTAAAATGACCACCACTCATCCTTGAAATTCTTGCTTGGAAATCTAATAATTTTTGTTTGCAATTTCATTCGATCGGAACTCCGAAAAAGCCGGAAATTGAGTTTCTTTTTCAAATCAAACTTTTTAAATAAAAAAAATTATTCTTTTGAAAACTTTAGCAAAGTTAAATCAAAGACAAAATACTTCTTAAATGTTAACTCTCAATGAAAGGTTATTTTTATTCATATATTTTTACGGCTTTATTCAATAAACGAGCTTTTGCTGAAAGTTACAATTATGCCATGAACAGAACATGTATGGTGCCTGTGTACAACAAATGGATATTCAAGTTGAATTATTTAGTTACAGCTTTTTCATGGCAGAATTTAAATTTGGTAGTTATCCTGGCTTGTATAGTTTACATGTAAGCAGGATTAGTGTCATTTGAAAATTAAAAGATTTACTCGACAAAAACACTGGCACGAATCCCTATCACACTGTATCTCTCTGATTCCCTATTCAACGGATGCGATTTATTTCAATTCAAATCATTAACATCTGAAATTGTATGTGTTGTGCAAGCCAGCAAACGAAACGGAAAATGAAAGTGACTTTTTCAGTATATTGAATAAACATACAACGAGAACGAACGGGTGCACATATTTCCATTTTAGAGCGACGATATTAGTGTTACTTTTCGTAAATGTATAATAGCGAAAATGTTGAACACGTTTTCGCCATCTCATAAAACCGTTTATCTAGATGTTTGCGATTTACATTCATTTAACGCTCAGCATTATAAAGATGTCGTCTTATATACTTACTCAATAACATGCATTCACTCTGTATCAGCGTATTTTGAATCCTATTTCAGTAAATTCTTAAAACGATCATAAGATGACCCACATTTGCTCTGAATGAAATGGTCTAATAGGGTAGTATAAGGTATTGTGTATAAATCATTCCTGAATATTGCTGTGGCACTTGAGTCTAGTTCTCATTAAAAGAAGATCTGAGTAGGGCAATCCATAAATAATAAAAAGCTTAACCTCATGTTTCTGGTTCGCATAACTTAATTTCTATGTCACAAAACTCCTAAAGCTTGCAAAAATTAAAGATAATTTGAATTGCAATGGGAGCTTCAAAGCTAGAAATTTGCATTTTAATACGATGGTATGTGGGTGTATAATAACGAGCTGTAAAGTCAAATACATTCTTTGCCGATTGCAACTGCGGTAAATGGAAATTTCGAATTGAAAATTCTGAACATAAATCCTAAGTGTAACACCCACGTATAATAGAATTTATTTATTTTTTCGTTTTGCAGGCAAACGAACAATCCAAGCGATATGATGCTTTATCAACCCAATGTAGAATAGTTTCTGGTCAACAGGATTTAAATAGTTTTCTAAGATTTTTACAACCGGATTCACCGAAAGTTCCTAGAAAAGCTTATGCGCCACCACAATCAGGACCAGGCGATGCCGATGATGTATTAGCTTATAGCGTAAGTATTTCGTTGTGTTCTCTATGCCGTACAGGTAATCGATTATTCTACTGAAAGCAGGATCAATCACCTATTCCACTAAAAAACGAACTGATTATTGAACGAAATGCTTCTTTGCAAATGAGACCATCCGTAGAAGCACTGAAGAGGGAAGCTTCAGATATTGAGTTGCAAATTCGACAATTACAGGTCAAATGTCCACAGATACGTTGAGAATTTACATCATTTGATTGAGCTTGTTTCATTTTACAGGACACTATCGAAACATTAATCCGTACACAAATTCGAGGTCTCGAAAATCAACTCTATAACAAAGGTAAAAAAAATGTTTTGTGCTGGGAAAGTATTGAACTTTTTTTTTTTCAATTTCTAGTTAACGAACTTCAGGAAGACATTTCGATGAAAAAATTCGATTTACGAGCCAAACAAATACATCTTGCTGCTGTTAGAGCTCAGGTAAGTTTACATTTTACAAATTTGAAAAATTTGACTCTTTTGAATGAGCCATAATTGCAAACTACGAGTAATGGAAATGTTAGCGGTTCCTCAAAATATTAATATTATGTGACAGCATGGATCAATGGCTGATGTTGATGCCAATAAATTGAGTTAATCGTATTCATATATTCAAGATTGAGTTTCAATTCCAAAACATATTAAAGCGACATTGTAACACAAATATGCTAAACAGGGAATAACATAACATTCTCATAACAGGGATTGCTTGATAGTAAATATTTTGATTTTAAATTGCGAGGTCTTTATAAAACTTATATTTTATCTGCCAGATACCATAATGTATCCACAGTCAAGCGTATAAATTATCGAGGGAAGAACACAATATATCATAAAGTGAATCAATATTTCGATTTCAATTTAAAGTTTTCAATATTACATTATGCTCGGCTATACACACAACGGATGGCACAGAAAAAATATAGGAGAAATAGAACTCTACTTGTGTGTCTGATGTGGTGAACCTCATATCAAATATAACTTATGATTTAGGTCACACGTTTCTTAGTTCCTAAATTGAAAATGAACCACCTCAACCCATGCGTAACGTTAATATTCACATAGCAGAGGATACAGTATTTTTTGTAAAACAAAAGTAATATCAAGAGAGTTGAATCTGCAATGGAACCAATTTCGAATAAAAATCTTTTTTGTTACGGCCGAAATCAAAGATCGGTATCTTGAGTGAAAGATTTCCAAAATTTAATTTTTAATATTTTCACGATGAAAGCTGATAATACACACACGCTATATTAACTGTCGAATGCATCAGCACGTTAAAAAACTTAATTTATCCTAATACGTCTTTATATTCAAACAAGTAGATTTCAGTTCAATAAATCGTTAAAGGGGCACATAGAATGTCAAATAAAGAGGAAATTTCTTCCGATCCTTATATTTAATACGACTATAAAGTGGAAAAGGAGCTTACTCGGTTAATTGGAAATGAAGCACACAAATATTCGTTTAACAGTTGCCCTCAGCGAATCATCTCTTCGATTACCCTGTTCCGACATGTTCACATGTCACATTGCGTAGTTTTTTACCACTGTTGACTGAAAATTGGCATGTATAACAGTTCTCTCCATCATCTGTTACTCACTCCAATTGTAGTTGAACATTCATCACGTTCGACCAGATTTGCAGCGATAGAAATCACAAACTTTTTTCATTATCCATCACTGAATATCATCACCATATGTAGCTGAGCTGCAAATACTACATTTCCAAAATGATGTTAACGTCGGCATTTTTTATTTCACATAATTCGTCTTTTACTACCATCACTTCAATTAGGTCAGATTTAGATATAAATCCCATTTGGAAGTTGGTAAAATTTATGGCGTTAAATAAATTATTATGCAAAATTTCGATACAGCAATTTTTCTGAGGCAATTACTGTAATTGAAATGTTTATAAATTTACTTCATTATGCCATGAATTTTTCTGACTCTGAGGGGGATGAGTCGAACACTGAATCGGAGGACGTCATAGTATATTTTTGTAGAACATTTGGGTGTAAAATTTGTTGATTCGAGTCGAGACGATTTAAACTTACGTTGATTTTACAGACGAGGTTATTCGATGCAGTATCAGAATATTAGAGTAAAGAAATTTTTCTATTTTGTGTGTGGCAACAATGCTTCAAAGCTTCTACGCTCTTCAGTTATTTAATCTACTTTTACAGACATTATCATTTCCTGCATCCTATTATTTTACGTGTTTATCTTTGCTGTCACTCCAGCAAGACTTATGTCGTACACGAAAAATACCAAAGAAGAAATTCAATTATTAGCCAGTGATGGTCACTGATATAGTGTCGGGATACGCAACATAAAATATCCAATTTTTCGGAATGCTGTGGAAATGAGAATATAATGAAATTTCCACGGGATGTTCAGTTAAGCGTATATTGTTAAATGAAACGAAAAGTTAATTAAAATTAGCGTCAAACAATTTTAACCATCGATTGTTTTGTCGTACAATTGCCGTAAGAAGCATGCGGAAACACTTTTAAAGAAACGGTTAGACATTATTCCTGTTACACTCGCTACGGTGTGCCAGTGTATTTGCACATGAAAGGTGTAGATGTACGTAGCAGTAGCATACAAACATGGAATTTATTTTTCTCGTATCCCATTATTACACGGTTTGTATACACTATACAGATACATCTCGAAAGCAATCAAAAGATTTAAATGAAATTTTCCCATTTAAATATTTTGCTCCAATTTTCCACCAGAGTGTATATAAATTTCACTTGTCATTATATTGTATCACCGTCATACGGCGCATGTGCCACGATGAAATTTCCCATATTTTCCCATGAATATCTGCGCTCGTCGGAACACTCGTCCACACACATTCATCTGAAGTTTTGTGTCCAAATATTGTTGGGCAGCCGAAAAGTTTAGATTAACATACCACAGCTGCAGCAACTAATAACCACACAAGTATTTAAAAAAAAAAGTCATTAGGTTAATTTGTACCCTTAAAGCTTAGTGAATAATTCATGTTTTATCGCTGAATAAGTGGGTTTTTATTCTCGGAGTGTTTGACATCCGCTTCAAAAGAAATATTATCATCGCGTTTTAGTGGCAATTGAGTGTGTACATACAAGTTTATTCTCCTCTTCTCGTGAATGCTATCAAAACGAGAGACATTTAGCTAATGTACCCAGTTTTGTAATACATTCAGTGGAGTTCTTGTTGTTACCAAGGTGTTCGGATGAGATGAAAAATTTATTAACTTTAAATGATAAATTATTATATAAGAAGTGGTGATATACTAATGGTAATGGGTCAAAAACTTTTATTGAATATTAATATTTAAAAAAATAGAATTTAAATGATCGCACAAATCGTACCTTAAAAAAAAAGTTTATTATTAATCTACTGAACGTTAAATAAATTTTAGAGATTTAAAAAAATAATTTTTGTGATATCATTGTTTTAACCATGTTGTATCGTTATTAAGGATTTACATATTTAAAGCATTACAAAAAAATCATTGTTACAAAAAAAAAACGATTTTAAAAGTTTAACTAAAAAAAGCTGTTACGACGACGTGTTATTCAAATATTTTCCAATCAATTATTTACATATTGAAAACGAGTGACAAACATTAAAATAAAAAGACAGAATGGAACAATAGCAGCAATCACGTAACGAAATAAAATTGTTATTGATTTGTGATTAAAAGTGTATTTTTGTATCGGGCGACCAAGCAACCAACTACTGTTCTACACATCTGACTAATATATGCCCATGTCCAACTAAAAAT
The DNA here is from genome assembly GCF_014529535.1 of Bradysia coprophila. NCBI lineage: Eukaryota > Metazoa > Arthropoda > Insecta > Diptera > Sciaridae > Bradysia > Bradysia coprophila. The sequence continues at coordinate 66,689 of NW_023503402.1, forward strand.
ACATTGGGTCGTGTTGTGTGTCTGTTCAAATCAAAGTGAAATTGGAACGCCCGCTGCCGTTTGGTTGATATCAGGTCTAAATAGCATGAGGCTGCTTTTTGTTTAAATAGATATGGGATGGGAGTCCATTCGTGTGCATGTTGTAAGAGACTTTATTTTATTTTGTTTTGGCGAAAATTGGAGTAATTCGTATTGATGCTAATGAATGTATGCCACATAGAATAGAAATGTAGTCTGCTAGTGAAATTTTTAGTATTTGTACACTTTAAAATGGTAACAGAGAAAAACATAATCACCGATTTCGGTTATTGATGTTCATGTCGTGTCGCAGCAACACTCTTTACGGATACTTAATTTTCAAAGCAACACTGAGTGGAGGTTAAGCTTTACATGAAAAAAAAAAATCCATTTTCCAAATTAACTTTTTCTTCTCGAACCATTAATATTCATTTAGGGTTAAAACTTGAAAGTTATATGATGGAAGTACGTCCGACAAGTAGGGGAAATGGTATCGAAAATTGATTATTTTTGGTATGAAGACATCCAGTAAATAAATGTATTCGAAAGTGGAATTTTTCTTCTTTTTTCCCGAAAATATATTTCCCATCAATCTGGTTCCGCTTCACATTATTTTATATAGCTATTCCGTTGAAGTGTATAACATCCAAATGTGTAGGTTTGATATGTTTGTGCTCACATGATTATGGCTAAAAATATACTTACCAAGGACCACCTACCGGTTTTTCTATTAAGTGAAAAGTAAAACGTAGACTTTCATTACGCAAGTTCTAGATCTGAGCATTTTACGATAACTTCAGTATGTAGGGAAAATTTTTAATATTTTTCACTAATAGTTAAAAATTTCCAACCTGCTTTTCCATAAATTTGATAATCACGCAAGCAATAGCAACAGTGAAGTAATTTAAACTTTCCGTGTTTGCAGCATTTAAATGTCTACCTTTTTGTTTAGGAATTGTTTTTTCTATTTTCTGAGAATTGAAAATAAAGCCTTTGGAACAGGTCATGTCTTTTTGAATTTTATATGGATTTACCTGAAGCCTTGTTAAATGATTCAGGTTCAGGTCATATAAACTTTGCCAAGCTTTAAACGTACTTTCTTTACTTGCTTGCGAAACTACTTCTAAGGACAGATGTAATTTCATTTCGTTAGGATTTTGTAATTTCATCAGAAATTGAAACTAGCTAGGTAAAACCATCCGAGTTGTTTAAGTCGCAATATTTTTCCTTTCCGGTTACTATAGTGTCTGTAACAATTGATTCTTTTTGCTACGAATGCCTCGAACTTCGGCAGGTAAATTACGCTTTGTAATAATGTCCCAAGAAATGTACAATAGAAATATTCTGTAAGCGTATTAATGTAACACAAAAAATGAAATAACTTATTTGAATACAAATATTGTGTCCTATTGTTGTGTAGTAATCCTCTCAATCAATACCCAACCAACAACAAAAAATTGCATAGATTTTAAAAGTTGTCATACCAAATAAGCTTAGAATACAAAACTTTACAGAAAAGAATCTGTGAAAGAAATTGAACGAAACGTTATGGTATTTAAGATGAAATTAAAATCAACTTTTTATTGTAGCTTTATGATGACGTCCAAAGTCATCATTAAATTACTAAATCAAAATGTTATCATGAATTCAATGATTTCTCTAATCCGATTTGAGAAACCTACCCGGATAATAAGCAATGGTTTCAATTTCTTTTTCGTTTTATTATCGATACTCTTAATTTGAAATTTATAAAATTTATAAAAAGAATTATATTTTACGTAGGTATCATACAGTCGCGTCGCATTGTATAGCATTGCAGAAAAAGAAAATTGATTTAGATTCATTAAAATTTTAATTTCTCATCTCAAGGGGAATCAACTATGAAAATAATGAGAATATCTTCAAATATACTTGCATTTTTTATGGAAACAAATCCGTTTAAGATCGTCAATTATCCTTATAGAAAAAGCTAGTCATCTGCTTTCGACAACTATGACAAGAATAAGCGATGATCTATGGTGGACCGATGTTTTCTTAATATGAAAAATATTGAAGTGATAGATTTTGCAACAAACGTGCGCTGCCAAATGTTTATACAAATGCAGTAACAGACTTACATGAATGATTTTGTTACGATATTGCGAGTAATATTTTGTAAATACTTACAGACTCATTACAATAGTAAGCATTGATGATCTAAAAAGTGCTAGTCCATCTTAAATACGGTCACCATAGCTTTTACCATTTAAAAGTATGAAGAAAAAAAAAATGACAAAATTTGGGAGCAGTAACCGATAAAACAAACGAAAAGTATTATGAAGAGTCTTTGTTCGAATTAAAAATTAAATATCGATCGAAATGAAACCAATGGAAAATTCTTAAATTTTGAATGTATTGTGTTGTCTATAGTTGTGTGTTGATTGTATTTTTTTTATTTTATTTATTCATTTCATCAATGGCAACATGCCCCCTGACTACTTACATTTACAATTGTTTACATTACAATTACAAGATAATAAGGACAAGATTTATATAACACAAAAAAAACACGACGTTTAAAAGCAGCAGGTAGTTCTGATTCGTGTGACCAAGGTCCAAGGACCAAGAAGATGCGTTTTGGGTCAACGAGCCACCTGGAAAAGAACGGATTAGCGAAAGCCAATCGACTAGATAGGCTCGGTTTTGCACAAGTCGATGAGACTTGGAGTTTAATATTTAGAAGTCGTTAGACCATTTAGAAGTCGTGAGACCAGATTAGACTAATCGATACGGATTAGAGAGAGAGAGAGAGAGAATCATTGGTTCATAATTGCATAATTGCAAGATTAAATCAGTGTAAATCATGAAATCTTGGTCTTACCGTTCAATTTGATTGGAATCTTCGACATCTTTACAGTCGCTTTGAATGATTCACGCGGCATGCCCTGGAACTAAAGCTGTGAGAAACGGTTAAGTAGTGGTTTATAAAATTTTTATGAAACATTACGGAATTGGAAACGTTATAGTATAGTATAGTCACCTAAAGGTGGTGACAGCAAGATTGAAACTTTGAAAAATGTAAATCGTAGGAAACTATCTAGGATCATTCATAAAAGGTAACGATCTTTCAGTGTTAAAATTAAATCTTAAATAACTCTGAGAAATACGCGTTCTGTAAAGTTACAATTATGATCTACCGCTTCTCCCTATTTTCAGGGAGATATATTGGGGGGGGGGGTAGACTTATCTTCGCAGACAGTTTATTTCTCGAGTTATTTACGATTTAATTTTTGATGAAAGCACTGAAAAGCGTTACGTAATTTATGAATGATCCCTAATAGACGGAACTTTTGAACTAAAAATTTACAATTTGCAATACCACAAATAATAGGTCTAATTGAACGTAAATTTCGAACATAGTCTAAACTAGTTCTGCATTGATACACTTCCTCTTTACTTCTTATCTAATGTTAAGAGCAAAATCTTTTACCTTACCTAACAAAATATTATTCGGGCTTTGTATCACGATCACATTCACAATAAATAGAAAGAAGAATAGCTTATATAAGCCGACGACATAACTTCTCTACCCGAGAATAAAGTTGCGAACTTATTGTCTGTCTCATTCAATTATTATGATAACATGCACGTTGCCATACAGCATAAATATGGGCTTTGCCATTATCATAGGTTAGTGGCAGAAGGGGATGCAGAAAATGTTACTTGTTTTGTTTACAATTGTGCTGTGCGACATGATTTTCCTTCGTTTATAATAAATGGAATGAATAGTTCTTTGTTTCTCATGATGGAATGATTACAGATTTGTAGCATATTCTGGTATTTGTCGTATTTCTGCGACTGAAGCGTGTACTTTTTGAGGTACATATGCATCGATTACGGAAATGCACCAGCACCTTGAATAATAAACTGACACAATTCAAGCAAATTATTATTTTGCAAAAAAAATGTGTCGTGACTTACTAGTTTTTTCGTTTGTTCTAGTAATTAGTTCTCAGAGCATGCTAATAAGCTTTTTTTATCAACTAATGACGTATGCAAAAGTGTCATTTTTCGGAATTGGCATTTCGCGTGCATGTTAGCAATTTCTTTAATTAGTCTATCTTTATCGCATCTGCTTTCTTTGACAAATATAATTTATAGTTCCATGTTACTAAGTGCAACACGCATGTAATTATGACGATAATCGTGAATTGTTTTCCTAATTTTAAAACAATTCTGCGATACAGTTAATGTCAATCGAATGTGTCTAAGTTCGCTTCAACTGTGGTTCCACCTGGTCCATTATATATGTACTGCTTATGCATAAATAACGGTTTTATGATACTATGAGAACCTTAGGTATAATTGGCTTAGAGTATAGCCTCACTAACGGTTTCAGAACATAGATACCACAAGGAAATTAACCATATAATCAATGAATCTATATTGTAAAAAGTCTGTACGCTCGTTGATTTCACTTGAATTGGGGTGCATTTTCCGCGCACCTTTTTTGTATGAAATTTGTAGCAGTGTGCCTCTTGTATTTTGTGCAGGTTTTTGTTAGTAACGACATACTCATGATTTGAATAGAAAATGATACGAGCTGTAATGAGAGGCACATACAATGGCATGCTGCATGCACGTCTTCCATGTTCAAAAAGTACAAATAAAAGGAATGGATGTCTAAAAATATCTTTCTGTCAGAGATAAATTTTGTCCAATTAATTATACTTGCAGCTAAGTCGAATTTTGTTCCACAGCCCGCTTTACACTCGAGCATCGTAGTCATTTCCTTGCTCGTTATGAAATATTTGAATTAAGTTGAAATGAAGAAAATTAAATTTTGGAGGCAATAAGCATAACGAATACCATTTATGAAGTGGTTCAACTTTGAAACTTTCATCCATCATCCTCTTTAATTACCATATAAATTTCATAGAAATTTAAATCAAAAACGGTTGAGCCACTCAACTCAAGTGTTATAGTTACGTATTCGTTTTTGGACATACAACCAATTTGTTGGAGGCAAGAAAACTTTACTTTTCGGAAATTTGTTCAACAAGCCATCCAATTTCTCTTTTTTTTAAGAATATATTTGCTTCATTCATGCATAATCAATGCCCATAAAATTAATTAGATGTGCTGAAAGTTAGGGTATAGGGTAAAAGTTAAAAGTAGCAGACTTTTACCAAATTTTCATCTCATTGGGAAGTAATTATTTAAATGAAGCCACTTCTGAATTTACATTTTGCGACTCGCTCAGAACAACTTGTTCTCAAGTCTGAGTTATGAAAATATTCATTAGTACACTAGCTTGTTTGAACTTCCACGTGTGTACATGACACATTTACACATTCCGCACACATAAACTTCTCGGACAAATGTAGCTCACTTGAAGAATATAAAATAAATAATAGATCCGTGCTTAAGATATGTACACGGTACATTGACGGACCTAATGTCACTTAAAGAACAGTTGAAAGACTTATCTCTTAAAATCTAACAAAAATTTTAATTAATGTTTTGCAGAAGGAGCTATTCTTAGGACGACCATCTGAGCCCGGATCGCCCATTAGAAACGAAAGAAAACTTTCTGGTACCGTACCCAGTTCACTATCAATGAAAACAAAGTGGTTGAAGGCTTTCAAGAGCCTCAAGCCGACATCAGGACCTACACCAGCCGATAAGTGAGTAAATAATGCAGTCGATTTTACAATTTTGTAGTGGTTGATTAGTTGTTAAAATTGAAATCGTATTGATTCGATTGAATTTTTAATTAACAATTTCACTACACTTCAATACAGCCGACAATATAAATGTAAAAATAGGATTCTTTTGTTCATTCAAAATATATGGCCAGACTAATGAATTGCCATTTCTTCCATTTTCCATTTTACGTTATGTGTTAAGCGTATAATAAACACACATTCACCGAAGTGCGTGCGAGCTCCATTTCTCAATGGAGTGAGGCGAAAAATTTATTGGCTGAAAATATTATTTAAGCTATCAAAGAACTTTCTCATGTTCAGTTTATTATGCACCATTGTCTGTCCATGAATATTTTCCCTTTTAATCAATATCCTTATGTCATGTTATGTTGTGCCACAAAACGATATAACACACAAAACAATCAATATTTTTCCGGTAATATATATACTTAGTATAAAATATATTTCAAATGTGTCTTCATATTGTGCATGCAATGTTCTTCTTTATTGAATGTCTTTTGCAATTTATATCTATGAACGGCGAATTTAGAGAGGTTGTGAGCTGAATAATTAATCACAAAGGCTGGTTTCTCCCAGTTCAAGCAGACTGTGTGTTGCCAAATAATTTATTATTATGAAGTTATCCATTATGCTCATTCCCATAATTGAAAATTTAAGATTATCTCAATTTAATTACAAAATGCACATTACGAACGACGGCTTCTGAAATTCTTATTAAATTAGTGCGACCTATAAAATCTATCTACAAGAGATTTCAAAGACAGCAAATGTCCTAGTGGAGTCCTCTTGGTCGTATAGATATAGCGGAAGAGGACTTTCATGCATTCAACCTCCACAAACCCTTTAAAAGAGTACAAAGCCACATACATATTAACCCCAAAGCCATTGTATTTTAACAATGCTCTCCGACAACAATCGATGCTTCTGTTATTTGTTGAAATTATGTTTCATATTCAGTAGAATTGAAATTATGTTGTGTTGACTTTTCCCATTTTTTCCATTTTCACCAATAAAACCACAAAAAAATCCAATAAGTCACATCGATTTATGACCGAAACAAATGTGTGAATAATGGGGGATTAAAGAATTGTGAAATGCTTTACGGTCTAGAGCAAACAAAAAAACGATACGTATGCTATATTGTAACAAAGGTCTCTGCCATCAGACACCAAACTTAAATTGACTGAGACGATCATAATACTAGATTCTGCTATTATTTATTTGTATCCTCTTAAAAATGACAAGCGTAGCGTGATGTAATCATTGAATCTATTACTTATTCTGTTCAAAGTATCGACAAGAGTTTGATAAAAAATCTTTTACTTCATTTGTTTTAACATACATTTTACTATATAAATCTACATAAAACAGAGGACATCACTTATTTTAGTCGTTATAGTCGATAACAGATGATTCTTGCGTTTAAAACGATTTTTTTTAACCGTTTTGACTGTATACATATTCTGTGCTATCAAAATCTTTGTCCATAATAACATTTCAATGAAGTGAGTTTATATCAATAATTCTGAAACATAAACCGTGAGAACACAGATACGTTATCCGAGATAACCCAAATAAAACGAGACAATTTTCGTCATAAAATCTCTGATACATTACAAACTCCGCAAAACTTACGAAACTGATACTTGCTTCATACGCAATAATTTATCCGGGCATAAACATGAACATTGCTGATTTTTATAAAAAAAGAATGAAGCCCCATGAGCTCTTAGTTTTATTTAATAAATCTTCTCTGAATTTATAACAGTAGACGACGGTAGAACACAAAATGACAATAGATCAACCACAGAGCTGGCGGCATACGGTGTCAAGCTGTTGGAGCTGTTGCTAAATAAAATTTACTTTTAGCATTCCAAATGCCATAAAAAACAATTTTGTGAAACAATGTGACAAATTCAATGTATATATGGAAAAAAAATGGGAAATAACGACGTAAACATAACGAAAAAAAATGTTTTCTCTTTTCATTCACAATATTTTCAAACGGAACTGTTCAGGGATGAAGAACAGAGAAGTAAAATGAAAATGAAAATCAAAGTATATTTTCCTTTTAAGCAAATAAAAATGAGTTTTTCCTTTCAATTTTCGTTTTGTCATTTCCATCTAGACCGAAATGTATCTTTATTCTTGTTTAAGATGCTATCTGTTACTGCTTGTTGGAATAAAGGTTTAAGAGGGTAGATAAAGCTCGAGGAGATAAACCTTGCCTATATACACAGCCGTATCAACATGTTATATTGTATATATATACATATATATACAAAGCCATGATCACAACATACATTTGTATATGAATGTATAGAGCTTTATATTGAAGTCACACATAAAAATGATATAACCATCAAGATAAGAAGTCAAGGTTAATTTTTTATATTTTGTTTTCTGCAGAGATTCAAGTGTTTGTTAAGTACACGAAAAATCTAAGAAAATTTATTTTCCAAACATGAAATGTGTACTAAGCGGTGCTTGAAAATTGTTTTTGGTTTTTCTATAAAAAAAACACGGATCTCTACATGAAAAAAACACATGATGGGACTCGTACGAATGGCTCGAACACAAGAGCTAGTTGTACACAAAGTCCACAAAAGGCATGTATATTGAAACTTCACTGCATCTAAAAATCTCTCAACATAGACTTCCTCTTTATATTGTCTCCCATTAAAGTTGCAGCAATGTTCGGACAGGCGAAGTAATTTATTAAATGACTACATTATGTTGCTATGTGTGCACTTTATATAGCTATTATATAAGTGGGCATTTTACAGTTAAATATAACTGGTGAATACAGCTCAATGTAGCTGCACAGTTTATGTTGGTGTAATGCAACTGCGTCTGGACGTTCCATACAAAATAAGGGGCCAATTGAAAAAAATCTATTCCGGTGCTTAGATTCCAGCGCGTTGATAGTACATTACGTCTGTGCTTCAAAGATTTAATTCCGACGGGTGGGGAAAATATAGCCTGACCCAAAAAGTTACTCTTCGAAATACTGTGTTTTACGTAACTAAGCAATGTAAATGCATATTTTATACGAGATAGTACAATCTCGAGTACCATTAACATTTCTGTAACTCGTAAAAACACTACCGTCACGACTGAGTAGCCCAACTCACGCTTAAACAGCGAACCTTTCGATCACATGAACCGATTTTGATGATTTTTTCCCTGATTGATATGGTCTGGAAACTGATACATGCACCAAACCTTCATCAATCTTCAATTCAATCATCTTCGAACTTAGGCTAGCATTGAACAATGCCAAACAGGAAAAAATTTATCAAAATTCCTACTCAGAGCCTCGAATTCGACGTGACGAAAACGTGATACTAAACTTATAAAACCCCTGTTCTTCGTACAGGCATTGAAACTAAAGAAGAACGTAGGAAAATGGAAGTAAATAATGGAACATTTTTAACAAAATATTATAAAAATTTAGTTTAACTGCAGCTGCTGCGTTATTTTTTGTTTAATTTATTTTAAATAAATTTTGTGTTCTCATTTTGCAATTATCATGCATAACATTCACAATTTAAAACACTTAATTCATATTCCATTTTTTTCGCAAGCCGAACAAACCAAATGTATCACGCGGTATCAGCTGTTATGAGGTAAAACAAAATTAGTTGAACAAAAAAAAATCAAATAAAATACCAACAATTGTGCCATGATATGCGTTAGCTACACTCCAATATTCTCAATAATTAAAATCCTGTATTTTTTCTGTCGAGGTGTGGATCATGCAAATTTTCACAAAAATTGAATTTTGTTTCGTGAATAACGGATGTAACACACCAACATTATAATGAAAAAGAGGATTCCAATAATTTGTGAAAATAAACATGATGCTTCCTCTCTCTGTTTACCTGCAACATACCTAACCTAAGTAAACTTTTACTATTTGCTGGTCCGGTTATACGTTTTAATTCCTTTTGTCTATTCGATTTGAATGAAAATTAATTATACAACAAATCAGCAGAACCAAACATGTGTAATTTAGCATAGGTCAATATGTGCAAAATTATCATTCGCAAATATTTGACCATATAGATCAATGTAGAATATTAGAATTGGATTTGGAAATGGAACAGGTAGTAACAATATTACTCTAGACGATTGAGCTAAGATAGCGAAATGTTTTTCTGATAATTTGTTGTATTTTCAAACGCTGCCTGTCGAAAAATCTAAATTCTACTTCACCTGAGATTTTCTGTACAGAACTGCATTGTTCGATATTCGATAAGACAAAAAAAGGAAGAAAAAAAAACTTTAACCAAGTGAATAGCAGAGTATGGATCGTTTAAACACAAAGAACCTCGAATCTGTCCTTTACCACCGATTCGAAGAGACAATTTGTCTGGATTCTTTGCCAACGCATAGTTTATAATACCTTGAGCTTATTGGCAAACATTTCTAGCAATGATTGTGATCGCAACTTTTTTGTTTCAGTTTGAAATTAAGACTGCATTTGATATTATGTCTCGGAAATAATATGTTTTATCTGCCTCACAGTGTGTGAGTGAGATGCTTCTTTTTCAATTATAAGATTCTTATTTTCATTATTGTAATATCACATCCATTCCTACAAGTTGTTGATCCAAAGCAAGGAATTTATTACTATGAAATGTTAATGTCATATTCATGAATGGTAATATCCGCAATTTAAACCATCCACTGTATTTACTACCAGCGACATGTAAAAATTGAATAGCTTCTCTTTAGTGGTTTTTGTTAGAAATGAAATTCTGTCTATCCTCCTATACCTAATAATGCTGTAAATATTATACACAACCGGATTGATTAATACCGTTTTCGTAATATGGCTTTTAAAACAGTTTATTATTATTCGCATAAAATAAAGTCAACCGCTGGTGACAGATTGGTAATTCCCTTACAGATTGTACATAAATAAATTTATAAAGTTTTGATTCAAGATTCACAAAATTGAATTAAAATTTAACTTTTAAAAGCCATAAATTACATCTCTGTCTAGTCTATGCTGTATACTGTAAATAAATTTATTCCTATATTTACCGTCTAAATGTTAGTATCCTACAATAACAAACCGAATTCACAAACAAAGCGTTCCCCACAGAAATTAGAAAATTTCTCAAAAAGAAAATTATTTACGAAAAACAAACCGAATTAATTTTCCACAAACATTGGCTTTCCCCGTATAACAAGAAAATTATGAAACGTACAAAGCGCAGAAACTAAGCAAAAAAAATCGTTTCGGTCTTAGTTTACAACCTTCTATGTATGGCATGCTTTTTATCGCTTTTGAATGACCGTTTGTTTCTTTTTCTTTGCTTCATTAAAGCTTAATGAAATTCATTCATTCCCATTGCAGATCATGTAACAAAAATTCTTTTTATGTTCCACTGTGTGTATGTTATGTTTAGATAACTTTAGTTTCCGACCGTTTGCCCTATTTATGCCTTTATGTCGCAAACACACTAATCCTATCTAAATAGCATATTCATATTTGATGTTACAGTTTCACTTTTGATTGACGTTGTAAAATGTTTGCGTAGATCCAACAGATTTTGCCTAAATTGTAATTTCGTGTACATGTCGGGAAGATTCTCTTCAAAAATGTTGAAGGATCATTCTATACACTACTTTCAGCGCAAACTATAAGCAGTTTTGATAACTCATTTTATTGATTTTGATTCTGTGGCGTTTTGAGTGACTTGTATTAAGATTTCATTATTTAGATGGTCCCATCAACCGACTAAAACTTTTAATAAATTATATTTCTTTACTCTTTCATTTAAAAACAAACTGTTTCTCAACAATATTATGCTTAAATTATGGCTCTCAAGTGATACTTTTACGTTTCATTGAAAGAGTGAAATGATACAAACACTCTTAGAGTTCATATTCATTCAGTTGTCTTTCACATGTCTCTCCAAGCATCACTCAAAATTTATTCGAGCATCAAATATTATCATTTTTATTGTGTCGCTGCAAGATGATGTATGAGCGAGTTCATTATTAATCCTCCAGTGAGATTGGTATTTCAAGTAACTTTCGTGGTCTGCATAATAAAATGTTTTTATATCTACATTTTGCAGAGGTATGTGAAGAATCGTAGAATGACTTTATCATCGTTATTAGACTCTAGACAGGACGAGAACAAGACAGCTCTGTCAAAGTATAAATATATATCTGTCGTGTTGAATAACAATTTTGGATACAAAACATTTTAAATTTCCATCAATTTTGATGTAAGCCCTGACGATCATAATTTACGATACAAATCTAGGAATCTTCCTATCGAAATATGTGAATTGATTGGACAATCCAGTTAAATTACCATAAATGTTCATATCACTAAGATTTGACTCAATGCTTCAATTTATAAAAAAATTGTAGATATCTCACGAAGAAGTAAGAAAAACGAAAAGCAATGAATTAGGACTCGTACTAGTGCGTAAAAGTGACGTTTGTAAAAATGAGTATACTAACTCTGTTCATAAAATCTTGTTCCTAACTGAACTAAACTGGAACTTTTCGCATTATTCTGTTTGTTGTCAATCTCGGCTTCGCCTCTATTTACATTCATTTACGCACTGCTGTACATAAAATCACATCTTGAAAATGAATTCAATACGTTCAACGGCATTTCTTAGCTCCTAATTCAATTAGTAATGAAACACGAAAAAATTCAACATCAGACCGAAGCAGCAATAACTGAGACTCAGGTCTTCTATTTATTCAAAATAAAAGCAAGATGATTGCGATGTTGTAGACTTCAAGATTTTAGAAAACTTTGACGAACTTTCATACTTCCATACCATTAACGTATATACATCGTCAGACTTTCCCTTTTTCTTTTTGTTTTACCTGATTTTTCCGTTCATAAAAATTATAAATACACGTGGAGTAAGAATCGACATTAGTATGGATAAATGCCTAAAGAAATAAAAAAGAAAAATTTTTGAGAATGGGCTTGAATTAATCAAGCAAAGAAATACCAATTCCACCGGAAGTGGGACAACCGAATCTATTTATTTTTTTAAAATAAAATATAAATTTCACAAACAAGACACACAAAAAATAATCTAAAATTACAATTTCTTATTTTTCTTTTGCCCAAAATTATCTTAATCTTTCCACATGTTGAATAACGGAAAATATTTTTAATTATTCAAGAAAAAATGGACCAACTCCAACTGGCAAGGTATACGAGAGCGAGCATCACAATTTGCAGGAGTACACCTACAAGAAAATAACACCTTGCGATGTTTGTTCCCAAGTTTTAAGAGGTATGAATGGCATCGGTAATGTAGGTGGTGGAGTGGAGGTGTAGAGGTAGTGGGGGTGATGGATGGCAAAAGAAATGAAACCATATAAGACTGCACGTATACTGAATACAAAATTTTTCCAAAGAAAATATCAGAGGAACAATACGAAAATATAATTCCAGATTCCCTAATAAATTTCTGAACAACTGAAACAATGCTCAGCTCATACATAATTCACTTTTATTAACTTTTTTATATCTTTGCTCACAGGACATACACGTCAAGGATTGCGATGTAGGATATGCAAATTTAATGTACATGTCGATTGTGCAGCACAGCTGCCAAAATGCCAGGCAAAACAAAAGTTATTAAGACGACAGAAAAGTACATCGGAAATAGAAAATCGTGTTGATGTGGAAGAAGAGAGTAAGTAAAATGTTTCGTTGTTTTTATTTAAAAGCATGAAAAATCTAGGAAATAAATATGCAGAAGATGGGGCACAAAATTGAAAACAAGCAAAAGGAAAGGAAAGGGACTTTATAACATGCAATAAATGGGAAAATTAAATATTTTTTTATGTGCTTGCAAGGTTCATTTTCTTTTGGGAAAACGAAATTGGTTTCTTTTATTAAATGTTCTTTTTTTCCTTTAATTTTTGCTTAGGGATACGGTCGATAATGCTATCGCGCCAATTATCAGTCGACGAATCAAGTAGCTTTATGGGTATAATTTTGCGTATTATTTTTTTTTTTTTTACAAAAAAACATGCTCAATTATGGTAACCGAACGAAAACTCAAGAGCATACACATTGTGACGTAAATGTTGTGTGTACTGTTGTTCTGGATTGGCAGAGGTTTAGAACTTTAAACTTTTTTAGTCTTTTAGATACGGTAAAAGCGTATCGCAACATAACGACTAAATCTGTTACTTCTTTTGTTCAAAGTATTTGATTTCTTACTTCTTCCATTTCAACATTCATTTCAAAATAAAAGACCACGTTAACCGATGACTATCGATTACTTTTGGCGTTTCTGTCGATAACGTATGACAAATATTTCTGAAAAGTGAATACATTGCTTCGACTTTTCGGTTATCTTCATTGAGCATTATTACTTTTATGGTGTTTTGTTGTGCTTAAAATGCATCCGACTGTCTGGAATTAAAAACGAATTGGGACCACATAATTCATCTATTTAATTTCGCTTCTTTACCATTTACCATCGAAATTCGACTCATTACGCTGTGGTTATATCATATAAGTTATGTTTAAGTGTTTTAACAAATTATCAACAGCTAACAACCTCACTTTCATACCATTCATTTCAAATTCAAATAAAAAACGAACAAAAAAAAAACGAAATATTCTCTAGAACCAAATGATATCGATCAAATCTACCGAGTTCTAAAACAAGCTGGACAAATATCCAGTAATAAAACGAACGATAAATCAGCTGCCAATAACGGTACAACTACGGCGGCAGCAGTGACAACAACGGCGTCGGTTCAGCAGCAAGAAATACCAACTTTGAATGTACCAGAATGTCCCGAAAGAACGGTACGTCGTGGACAGTTGAAGCCACAAGGCCAAAATACACAAGTTAAAACTTGTTTAACAACTCCCGCCGCAGATGTGTCCAGCTCAGGTCTGGTTAAATAGCTTTTCAACACTACAACGAATATTTTTCAAGCATGTTTTTTTTACACTTTTTTCTTCGTTTTCTCTGTTCTCTATTTCCATTTTTCGTTAGAAATTTTTTTTATTTCTTCCGTTTAATAAATTACTATGGGGCAACAGAATTATGACTAAAGCTGAAAAGAAAAAAAAATATTATTTTTGCGTCACTGTAGACTAGATCCTATTTGGTAGATTAATTCTTGAAATTTTGGTTAGCTTATTTAGTGTACATTGACAAAAACACCCATTGAAATGGGTTCAACCACGATACACCATATTATACACAGTTAAACATATCTGACCGAATTAATCGGTCAAATCTGGATTTTTAAAACAGAGTTTCATTTCGACATGAAGATGAGTGCAACAGTTTTATTGAGTTGATAGTTGATATCAACATTGATGCATATTAAATGTGATAGTCAGCCAGACCAAAGTTACAATGTACTTCTTCACCTCCTAATGAAACTTTGTTCTAAATAAGCAGTCTTAAGCTGAAAAGTTATTTATCGAAAAAACTGCACCTAGAGATGGCGATGGAGCTCTAGATTATTTTATCTGTAAATGTCCTGACAAGGTCGGTAACCAAACCCAAACCGTATGGTATTTATGAGACAAATGGTAGAAGTGAAATCTGTTGATCCCAACCCAATGCGTGGTAAATTGCAATAGGGGAAACAAGTTCCACCATTTGTTGTTTAGGTATTTTACTTTAAAATGTTCATATTTTCAGCTCTTGAAGTCATCGACGTGAAGATTTTTTTTCCAAATACAAAATTTTATTACCGCCCAGCGCGTTTCCATTGGAAACATATTTCACGCTCTGCATTATTTCCCACAACGAATCTTATTGATTTTTTGATACAAGGATGTGTTCTTTCCCAAGACGATATGTCCAACGCTTTTAATAATTTATTAAGAAAAGAAATTTTCCGACACGAAAATCGGGTTGTTTTGGTTTATTAAGAGTTGACAAAAAACGGTTAACCCATATTTATTTCGATTAAAGTCAATCTTAAACTAAATCATTGTCGTATGTGACAATGTAGCTTTATTTCATGTTATTTGGACACACAGTAATCAAAAACCTGGACGAGAACATCTACTATATGATACAAAGTTTTGAACTGTTACAATCATATCAACTTTCTGAATTTCAAAAAGATGTTCTTTATAAGTATTTGTTGATTGAAACTCTTACAACGACAACGTCGACTGCAAGATCAAGTGCTGACGGAAATTACGTTTTCTTTCCTAGAACCAGAGCAAAGAAATTTCTTTGTCGAAACGTCAAGGAAAATTTCCCGTTCTGAAATAAGTTCATATGAATATTGAAAAAAGTCTTTCAAAAGGGTTGCTCTATTACACGGACATCTTTTAGTTAAACAAAAAAAATATTCACAGTGTTTCTGAAAGTAACAATAAAAAACGCAAGCGAAACTAGTGAAAACTCTATTGAGTTACCTCTTTATTTTATTGGAAAATCGTTGAATCAGTATAATGGTTTTGGTTTTTATAGACGGCAATTAATCTGACATAAACTTTAGCAAGTGAGAAACAAACAAAGAAAATCAATGGTTATTGTGTTGAGTGGTTAGACTGATTTTGAGGGACGCCGACTTGTGTTTGGGAGTAGTGGTGCTCATTCAACAAGCGAATCTGGTAGTATTGGTGCTCTTTCAAGTAAAACTGGAAAGATGTAGTGGTGCTCATCATTCGAGTAGTGGTGCACGAGCCTCGCTTGTCCTTAGAAGTCGGCGCCCCTGATGGCTGCTAGGAATTTCGCGCCGCGTCATTCACAATAATTGACAAAATGACACATTTTGTATAAGGAAAGTGTCACTTTGTGGGTTATTGTGAATGACGCGGCGCGAGATTCCTCAACACCGCCCCTGATTTTGACTGATTCTTTTAATGACCGAGTTCGATTCATTTTCACTAAAAGTGAATACAGCAATCGTGAGCCGAGCGGACACATTTTTTAATTCATTACTACGATTGAAAAACTTGTATTGTTTTCTTCTTTCCAATGATAGTAAACGACGATAGAATATGGTGGGTGGTACGAAATATACAGAAGATTGAGACTTGTCTCAAAATTGAGACTTTCGTTTTCCCGAAAAAATTTGTTCTTCAGATATCTCATGTTGAGAAATTTGCAGAAAATTACCTTCTTGGCTCTACTCCATTGAAAACAATTCCGCTTCGCTTTCTGTTCAAAAAAAAGAATCAGCAAAATTTTAAATAAATTCCAGTGAAAAATTCCTTGGTACATAAATGAAACAATTACGAGCTTTTGTGTCAGATACCAAGAATTTTCCGATGAATGGTTTTATCAACAACAAATTTTTGTTATATTTGAGGCCTATGCTAATATTGGGTTTTTGCAATGATTAAATTGATTCCATTTTAAATCAGAAATTGGAAATAATAAAATATTTATGTGGAGAGGGCAATGTGACTCTATTAAAACTTTCAAACAGAAAGCGAATGGCCGTATTAAATCTGACAATTCTATACTTGAAAGTATCGTCTAGTATTTGGTGGAAAATCCTCTACTTCATTAGTTGAAGCAGACGTATTGCTATTTAAGAGACCTCTGACCAGAGCTCATTGCTCATTTGGTTTGTCCACTGTCGATGACAGATGCGATGACTAGAAAGGTTTCTCGGAAGCTTGAAATCTACAATTTTAAACAACAACAACAAATCAGAAACAATTGCGATAAACATTTTAATCACATTCAATATTCAAAAATAAACAGTGCCAATTTCTGGCGGACCAGTTGATACGGGCACGAGACGGAAATTGTTTGCTGGATTCAGACCGTTATCTGCATTCGCTCGCGGACGCATACGTTCCCAACAACATCGATCAATTTCATTACCAGAAAGTAACTATTAATTTCAGCAAATTGAAGAATATTTTCTTATTTTGTTTTCATGTACATTATTTTTGCACACCTACACACCAAAAAGAAATTCGTTCATTCAAAATTTAATTTAATGTTGTAAAATGCATTACTGTGGAATTTATATTTATAGTTTGAATGCATTTTTGTAAATAAGTTTGTTTTTTTGATTGGAAAATTTAGTGTCAATATTATCAATTCTCAAACAATGTTCGTATAATGTTCGTCGTCATGATTTCGTTCACCACAAGAGTAGTTTTCTTTTGTTTCTTTCGGTTGGTCAATTTTCTTTTTGTATATCGGTTTTTGTAATCTATTTTTAACAATAATTGGAAAGTCATAAATTGGAATTTTCATTTATATAACTTTAATGTTTTCGATATTTGATTCAACCTAATGTGCTGGAAACTGTTACTGGAAAACTTAATTCATTTTTGCTGTTCTGTGTAATGATAATTTTGCTACTATTTTTGAAAGTGTTTTTTCAATCAGCCCTAAATGATTAAAATGAATACTGACCGTTTACTATACATGTGTTTGAAACGAAAACCTGAAACGATCAGAACTCTAACAGTATAAGTTGTAGGAAGCTATAAGTCTAGAAGCTTATCTTACACTGCACGAATTGATTTCAATGAATTGCATTGGAGCATACACTGATGTAAATTGTCGTTACATAATAGTTATTTATGTAACATGAATCGTATGAAGGTATATTATCGCACTAGATGTCAGATTGCCAATCCGAGGCGAAGACGAGGTTGGCAAGACATCGTGTGCGGTAATATATACCTTCATACGATTCGTGTTGCATACAACGTTTTATGCAATAAAGAAAATCACATAAATACCGAAGATAATGTTAGTGTCCCTTGCAAATCCTTTATCGTTCTAGTGCGATAAAATGCGTTACAAATGTCATCACTGAATTGCATAAACGTGTTTTTCTAACTTTATTTCATAAAAGCTACTTGTCGACCTTAAAAGTGAACAATAGGTATTAAGTGTGACGAGGAAATAGAAATGATTTACAATGTAAAAGTTTCGTTTAGGACTATGAAATACAATCGATGTGCGTGAATCATATCATACCTATCATACCCATATGCACAACAAATCCCTAACCAGTGGAGCTTACAACGTAATCCTCAAACACGAACCAGCTTATGTTTTCGGTGTAAGATTAATTAATTACTTTCGTAATATAGCCGGTTATATGTGTGCTGAATTAACACAATCGTAAATTGCGTCTTATAACAATCGAACACAGTCTGAAAACACTTTTGATAAACAAATTCAATACAGCTTCTGTTGTAGCCATAATCATGTTCAGATAATGTGGTTACCACTTGACCTACTCTCTAGGCGAGTTAAAATTTAACTATAAAATCCATTCATCCGTTGCATTAATGTAGTCGTATTTTCATATTAAATTAAACCGAGGCAGTACTGCATCTTAACAGAATATCAACAAAATATGAACGAAATGTATGAAATGCGAAATCAGTGACACTAAAATTCATGTTACATTTGCCTCTTCCTTCACTATTTCTGCGCTACTAACGCAAATGGAAAACAGAACAACCAATACAATAAAAAACTATTAAATTCGATCAAATTAATGCCTATGTCAGTTTCAGACGAAATCGAAGAAAAAAGAGCTGATCATTGATCACTAGCAATCAACAAAATATAGAGAGTTATTCGCTTACTAACATTGCGATTAACCAAGCTTACAGTGTGTGTGTGGATTAACACTAACATCAAATTATTCCAAACTAAACACAGGAAAAATTGAATATCTTTCAGATGACACAACTGAATCAACACGGCCATTTGGTCAGCCTTTATGTCTTGTAGCTGAATCACACGTTTCTGTGGCGGCTCCCCCGAGGAAGGGAGTTCGAAAGAAAAAATAATTTGCTGCCTATTTTCTTCAAATTGTCCAACCCCTTAAATCGCAAGCTTTGGTAGCGTTCACTGCAATATCAGCATCGATCATTTGATTTCAACGTTTATGCTTTACAAATATTATCCCCTTTTGTTTTCAAATGTAACCTCATGTTTGTTACCCATAAAATAGATTTTGTTAGCGTCTTCTTCTCTTTACTGCCCTCTATGTTCTACTTATTATTACTTAAATTAAATGATTTTAGATTTTAGTTAGACAATTGAACATAAGCATTGCTTTATGGAAACATATTTTTTTCTTCGTTTAACTTTTAAATTAATTTCGTGAAAAAATGAGAAAATAAAAAAATTAAATTTTAAATATTGTGCTTAGAATTGTGGGTGCTGATACAATGCTCAATAATGTTGTAAAATTTATTATTATACCCCCGCCCAAAAGTCTGTGATAAATATTTAAAGTTAAATAAATGAAATATTTTATTTCGAAAAAGATCGATTTGCAGTCATTTTCAGCTTTAATTTCTTTTTTAATAATTGGACTGGATTGATGGATTGAAATATTTCATCTTCAATTCAAATGTTTGTATTCGATATTGGATTATATATGACTAAGCCCTATGAGTACGTGTAGGTGATTTATTTAGGTCATCACAAGGAAAAATAATTTTCATTTTTCCCAAAATTGTGATTTTATTAAGAACGGCCAACAGCAGTGTCAATTTTATAGAGATTTTACAATTTCCTAAATAACTTTAAATTCTAAAAAAATGTGAAAACTTTATGAAATTGTAGAAAATTTGAGAAATTGTTTTTCAGAAAATTGGTCCTGACGGCCAGTAAAAGCAACTTAAAGAAGGTGAAGAGCAAAACGTGCAACCTGTGTTAAAAATTATTTTCAAGTAAAACTTGGTAATCTTACAAAACCGTCAAGCTTTTCTATGGTTTACTACTCTGTTACTTCACTTGATTTAAGATACAGTTTCTTACGTTAATCAGAGATAAATGCTTATTTCTATCATCCTTCGATAGCAAATGACAAGCTATGGTAATGTTATAGAAGCCAATCGCTAAATAATTATTAGATAATTATTAGAAATAAAGTTAGAAATGTTGTGCCTCCCAAATCGAATGGGCATTGGGTAGGTCTTAGAATAGGGATTATTTTCCGAAAGTCTGAACTCTCGGGGTGATTTAAAAATTCAATGATTTTTTTGGTGCGGTAAAGAAAAACCGTTTTCTGTTCATTAATCAGTCTTTGATAAATGCATAGCACAATTTTTTTTCAGATTCTTTTACAGATTCTCAGAATTTTACATTTTTTTTCGCCTAAAAAATGTTGAAAAATAAAATCACGGGTACTCCAGCTCCAGTTATTACATACAGTTCTTGTGAATTTTTTCAAAATTTTACATACATTTAACCTAAAGCTTGTGCAGAATCAGCAACAGCTGAACTTCACCGACTGCTTCTGATCAACAAACACACCCTACTTGTATAATATACAATCAAAACACATTCTGAACAACAAGTTAACTACAGTCATACGTGTTATGTGCGCAAATAGTTGACCTTAACGTATGTAAGCCCTGTATGTAGCTTGACTTTGAATTGTTTTCGATACAAAGTGGTCGTCTTTGTTGACCAGCTGGAGACGATCAGCTGTAGCTCATTCTGCACAAGCCTTAGATTTAATGAGTTTATGTAAGAGCACTCGAGTGTTAAAAAATAAAGGTCAAACCCATTCCTTCATCAATTACTCTTCTATAGCATCGTTCTAGTCTCACATTCTACCTCAAACGTCTATAGACTAAGACCCTTCGAGTTCTTGAGATTGGAGACATTTTTCAGTTCTTTTGTGAAACATATATCAATTCATTATATTCTCTACATCAAACACTCAGTCAGGCCAAAGATTGGATTAGCTCAATAGCTAGTAATCAGAATATGTGAAAGCTTACTCGTTTCTTATCAATAATTCAAAGATGATGGATAAACAGAACATCCATAAGAATTCAGACAAATTTTTAGACTACACGCCCACTCGACTTTCCAAAAAATACGACTGTCTGAGATTTCCCATTCATATGGCTAAAAAGTACCTGGTACAGCATATCTTTCTAACAAAACCACTTCGGCTTAAGGTTTCTGGTATTCTTTCATCAGAATGAAAAAGGCCCATCTCACAGAAAAAAGGGCCCCCAGAAATGTTTTCCCCCGGCCAAATATTTTTTTTAGGCACTGAATAGAACCATGTACAGCAAAACTTGTATATATAGTATAATGATCTAGCCTCAAACTCTTCGTGGGTTGTTCACGTTCAGACAGATTATTATTATTGTATTATTGATATAAACGTGTTAAATTGTCTGCATTTAGAAGGCAGATATATAACAGACTGCGCTGTTATACATTAGCAGATGTCAAACTATTCGAAGATTCTGAAAGTGGATTTTATTAAACGCGACATATATCTATTTGAAGCATTACGATAATTACTAATAATTTGTAAGACGTGCCGTTCAGTTGAGGTTTATAAGTTCTGATACACACACCTTGCCTATACATCATCATATTAGTCGCGTTTTTAATGAATTCACATCGTTTACAATTGACTGAACTCGAAACATTTTCTATAGTTCTGCCTTTCATTTATATTTTCATGAATGTGAAGGGTAAACGACTTCAAAGCATAACAATTCAACGTTATTGTGTTTATTTGCTTATTGTCGCACTTCCATGTCGATAATATTTTCATTTCAAGTAGCAACATCTGTCTACGAACGATAACAATAAGATTTTTCTTCGATAAAATACAAAAATGAATTTACGTAACTTTGCATATAACACCTGATTCAATACAATTTATCGATGAAAAATATGATTGTAAGTATGCTAACAATAAAAGTCTAGATAAAAACTCACATGTTTGACAAGTTGCAATGTGAAAACAAGAAATGAAATCAATTTGTAATATAAAAAGGTAAAGGATTCGAGTGTCTAAATTTGAAGATACTAAAAGAAATTAATCCAATTTCATATTCATATGTAAGAATTTTGTTCAAATCGCAGGAATCACAAGCACAAACTTGTACGCTGCAATAGGCTAAAGTGAGTCAATATATACCAAGTCCTTAATTTCAACTCGATAGAAAGATAAATGTAAGTTTTCTAAGCTTTAGTTTTACACTGTTTTCTAAGCGAAAGGCGTTGGTGCTAATAGATAAATAATTTTACCAATGAAGCTTAGAACCTAGACAGTGCAGGGCCGGACTGGTTCGAAAAATCCAATCGGGGGCTACAGTTGGCGACTCTCAAATATATGTTGCATTTTAAGTCAGCTGTTTTTCAAATTGAAGTGTTCTTTTGTCTTTAAACGGTTTACCACATTTACCTGTATGAGCGGATCAGCTGAAAGAAAATGCGTCACTTATTTGAGACTCGCTGCCTGACAAAAAAATGCCAAAAAATGAACAAAAAAGTGTTTATGGTTATGGTACCAGTACCACTGACAATTTATTATGAGAATGCTGTACAAGTTTGGTAATAATTTCTAGCATTAGAATGCTATTAAAATGATTTCTCCGATCGATGATGAGTAAATGATCGGAAACGAAGTCTTAGATTCAGTTTATCTCACCAATATCCAAGATACCGTTTTGCAATTCCAAGGAGTGTTGGTAGTTTTATATACCAAGCGTATGAAAATTCGATAAACCACTGCAAGTACATGAGGTAAATACGCGTTGAATATGGTTTTGGTATAGCATTAAGACTTCATACGAAAGCACTCCGTCACTTCGTTGCAATTCAATTTTTTTTTTAGGTATGAGCATGCTAACGTTACATTTACGGCTTTAAATCTGTTTCCCCATAAATATTTAGCTGTTCTTTATGTTGTAATTTGATGTGAATATTCTATATAAAAACGTAACAACCAACTAACTTAAAACTTAAATTCGAAAAGCAGCTCCACATTCGCCACGTCGTCAAAAGCTTAACTTGCGCATGAAATCGCTAAGTTTAGACTCACCAGAATCAACAGAACTTCACGGACAAATGCGACGACGCTACCAACCCGGACCATCCGGAATGAGCTGTCATGGTGGATCTGGCGGAGGTCTGGAACATACACCACCATCAAACAACAGTCGTTTACATTGTAAATGAACATTTGTTTCAAGTTTATTGAAGGTATAGACGAACTTTCTTTTTTTTTTGTTCAGCTCCATCGAGTCCGTCAGCAAATCGAAAGCTTCTGAGTGCAACACGTAACATAAGAACAGGGTCAGTCGACTTACCAGACGAAATGGAGAAAAGTTTATCATCGGCTAGTACATCACCGTGTCCATCACCTGTAAGACAGATTCAGGTGCTTTGCTTTTGCCTTTTTTATCAGAATTTCATAGAGTTTCGGAAAAATACAATTCTATCAATGCAGCCATACTCCAATGATTTTCAATTTATTTGAATTAAACTCGGAAAACTTCTTCTTTTCATGCTCGGAAAAAGTTTTATGAATAATTCCGTTGCAATATATTTCATCTGCAATCGGGAAACAGAAAACTTGTATTGTAGTAAACATACAAGCAATTTTTATGATTTATTTTCTTTATTGTTTGCTGCTAAAACTGCAACTGAAATTAATGTTTTTTCTTCTCTTTCGAAAAACACAACTAAATAAAAAAAAAATGTTTTCCATTGTACGATTTCAGAAGCCACATAGACTTTTGCCAACAAACTTGTACGTCATACTGTATAACTTTAAAGCAAGACATCCTGATGAATTAGATTTGAAGGCAGGATATAAAGTAAGTGAATTGTTCTTTTATTCCATTTTTATCATCAAAAAAAAGTTTGCAAAATTCGTCGAGTTTGTGAGACTAAAATACGAACGATTATACGACTGGCTGTTGTTCTAGAGTAATCATTTTAATTTGAGGCAGTGACCTGTATGCTGTATACTCTGAGACAATTTCCGTGGCAATATTACCACTTCGACTCGAACTGAAAATTTATCATTGACAGCTTAGGCAAAGCACCAAGCATAGTAATAGAAAAAAGTAGTAAGTCACGTCAGTGTATCCAGTCATTTCACATTTTTAAACTGTTTCAAAGTCATGAGATGAAAGTAAAAACTACTCCATTTCACGGTGGGGCTGAACGAACTTTAAATAAACATGTCGACTTCCATCTCGGTTCTTTTCATAGCTGAGTTAGGGGAGGCGTGTACTATCCAACGGCACATGTTGCGGGCGCCACCGCTGAGCCGTTTCTGAGAACTAGGAATATCGTCGCCTGGCTCCGCGGAAGTTGCTGGACCAGTGTTTGAAACTGGAATCGGTAGAGGGACAAATTGTAAGAACAACCATGTCAAAATTATTGCTCTCGGTCATTTGGTCGCAGAGCAATAGAAGCTGGATGGAAGTTGACATGTTTATTTAAAGTTCGTTCAGCCCCACCGTGATTTAACATAGGCAATATTCTGCTACTCTGACAGGTGCTTTGGCATAGGTCGTAAGATGAATTAACATGAATTTTTAAAGCAAGATTTTCTGCTTCCCATTATCTCCTGTGGATTGATAATGAAAATTGTCACTCGAACTCAACACAGACAATTTCATTTCTAACGAAGTTTGACACCGACGTGTAAACTCAATAAGACACAAATTCCGTGGCTACACCATATTTGCCTGTTGATGTAATTGAATTCATTTCGTCATTAGTTTGCGTATATTCAATGATGTAACTATATCAAAACAACAATCTGTTTTTATCTGACATTTATTCCCATTGAGCTTTAATCGTATATTATATCCATTAACACACTAAATCCGATTCTATTTAAATGGAAATCCATTCTCAGCTTCCATAATATCGGTGACATAGAGCACCATTTATTTATAACACTATAATAAATGCCATTCAAACATGTGGTTTAGATTAGCACTCTTAACTTTAACGATATGAGTGTTGTGCACCGTACAACACACATCTATATAACAGCTTGTGTAAAGCTCGTGTTGTATACATTTCGAGACTGCCAACCACAAAATATATATATTTAAGCCCGTCGATAATTCAAGGAAATGTACGACATAACACCCCCTTATAAAATTCGACACGACATCAGATTCATATAATAATAATTTTAGGTTACGGTTATCGACATGGCCGACCCAGATTGGTGGAAAGGTAAATGTTTGGGTCGCATTGGATATTTTCCGTCGAAATATTGTGCACGTTTATCGGCTGGTGAAAAGCCACTTCAAGTCATACAAAATTTGCAGTTGTCCGATGGTGAACGAAATGACGGCATTATGACGCTGTTACGAGATCAAATTGTTGTGCAGGTAAATCGAACACAATGAATTAAATGTTGTTGAATGTCGGCTTTTATCCCTTTCGGTATACCCTTTTAATTGCATCCGGAATTGTCGTTTGGAATTATAATTGCTTATTGAAATTCGAAATTGCAAATGAATTAATTGAACAAATTCGCTGAATGGCCATTATATTGCTGGTAAATGTAATATTGGACAATAATTTGCATCCAGCCAACGTACATTAAAACGAAGGCTTACAGATACACTTAAAATTGAACAGTTTAAGCTTGTTGTAATATTGTAATAGTAAAGGCTGTACCAGGTACCACTTGTTCATCAAGTGTTGTATATGCGTCATTCACATCGTTCAATCTAATAATAATTTACAAAATATAACGCGGTTAAGTTCTGATTTGAGTGGGTGTCTTCATGAATACAAAACCCTAAAAATTTCCCAAGAGTCAAGTTTCCTTTCAAACATCTCTCATATTTCAATGTTCGTTTTCTGAGTTACTTTTTAATATTTCATTCTCAGAACGAATATCTAATTAACAGATTTATTTTCGCTGTTTCTCTGCCTTTTCCGTTTATTTTCCAACACAGCTCAATTCTGCTTTCGAGTATCCATTACAAATTAATGCAACTTAAATTTTCGGTTTTTAGATTGGTGAAGAAATTTCCGGCGCCGTTATGGTCAGATCAGCCGACAATCGCCAGGGTATTTGTCCCGTGAAATATTTGCAAGAGGTGTGACAACCAGATGAAGAGAAATTGGAACGAGATCGCGATAAAAATCGCAATTGTAGTAAAATAATCAAAAACGACCTGAACCAAAACAGCAGCAAAAACATTAGTGAACCAAAATCGTTTAAAAACTGGGAGAAATGGGAGCGATTTCGCGAAAGTAAAATGGAGAAAATGCGTCAACATAAGAACAACATTGAGCGACGACAGCGCGGTGATAATATCGGTGACTGGACGTATTGGAGTCAAAGGCGAGACAAATTGAAACGATTTCCGAAACAAGAAGCATTAGATCCATCATGGTATACGGACAACATCTACGCTAATGAGTCGTTAGATTTGGATGACACCGTGCCGGACTACATTAAATACGATCGAATATTTTTGCACAAAAAACATCGACACGACGATCCGCTGTACGACGATGAGGATGCATTTAGTGTTCATCACAAGCCCAGAAGTCCCGGTCGCGAATACAAATATCCGAAATCACGAAGTTGTTGTTTCGGAGGTGGCTATGAACCGACGATGAGACCACCCATGCAAACAATGCCAAAATCTAGTTCATTTAGTACAGCACGTGCCAATGCAAACTTTGCCAAAATGCGTGATGTTCGAAATGATCCACATCATCACTGCAGCAAATATCGTGAACGTTATCGCCGCTGCAGTGTAGACAGTGAACGTGATAATGATTTTATGTATCCGCGAAACCGTGATGGTCACAAAAGTGCCAAGCTTCATCAACACCATTCGGACGAATATCGGCCGAGGTGCAAGAGAAACTTTAACGACGAGGCTCAAGGTAGAAGCAAAACCGAATACATTCGTAACGAATGGTACACCAAATACAGTAAGAATTCAATAAAGCGAAACAGTGATAAAAATGGTAATTTAAGCTTCGACGATGATGTCACTTATCCACAACGAAGGGACAGCAGTGTATGTAATGATGACTACCTTTTGGAAAATCTGGACACATTTGACTCGTACGACGATAATTACTTCGAAACAAATAATCATCGCAGCTCATTTGATAACGAAATGGACCAATTTTCTATTGACGAACCGGCGCATACGATGCTTGACGATAAATTTGATAACGATTTTATGGACGAATTTACATACCGTCAACCAACTAGAAATAAGAGCATGTTAGAAGTAAAACCGCCCTGTAGATTCGACGATACATCCTCAGACTCAACCGACGAAGACCTAGACGATTTTAATTTTGATTTTGAAAAATATTGGGAAGAATTGGATAAAACGTCTCTAGATATCGATTTGCAGAACAATAATCACAATCTGACGAGCAACGTTACAAAAAAGATAAAAAATGTGAATGTGGGCAGGTACAATAACGGATCATTAATAGACGATGATATGTGCAGAACAAATGATCAATATCTCATGCATGGCATAAACAAGAACAATCAGGTTGAAGAGCTGATGTCTAGACAACACAATGGGTTCATCGGTAACGATTTTCATTCACCGTTCACTAATGCTGTTTCAGGCTCTCCCACAATCGGCCGATTGGGCCATCGAATACATCCGGAACGTTCGTTTTTCAATAATTTCAACCACGATGCCGGAATAGCATCGCAACAGAATCAGCTTAACAACAATAGTGCACTTAGCCTAATCAACAACATTTTCTCAATTTACAAACCGAAAAAATATTCTCCGCTCAACTGTCACAGTCAACAAGTCGGCGTTAAACCAGTACAGTGCAAAAAAATGAATGTACCCAGTACGATACGTCCATTGGGAGCTCCACAAAACGATTTTATGACATCACTAAAGCGACCATTATTGGTTACGTCATCGCCTTGTGTGGAACAGCCCCGTTTCAAGATCATTCCCGAAAAGACTGGTCTGAAAATATCGCCTTTGTACCGTTTCGATTTTGATAACGATGCTGCCAAGTTTCAGTTGAAGAGCACAGCACGACCGTTGCTGTTTCCACACTGATGTTTCTATTGTTTGGCGACTGAACGATTTTGTGGTGTCTCGGGATTGGGATTCGGTGGTTGGAGATGATTGGGGTGATTGGGTGCACTATATATCTGTTCTCTAACCTTGACCTTTTACACATCCCGCAATTTGGTACATTTCACTTGTGATATAGACTTTAAATTATACTTCGCAGGTTGACTGGCTGTTTCTTTCGGTGGATATTTTAAATTATAATCGTACTGCCTTTCCTCATTATTAACCGAAATTTTAATAAAAGAAAACACTTTTCATCAATTTTAGATGTCAACTTTTCATGTGATCGTTTGTTTCCGATTGACAATTATTATACTAACTGAAACATTTATGCTTTAAAGACTATAATTCAGTTAGCGAGTGATAAGCATAAGACAGATAAAACAGACTGTACCACTTTCAGAAATGCAGCGCTAAGCTGACTTAAAAGTAACAATGTTTTCGTTGGGTTAGCGAGGCAAGCGTATTCACAATAAAAGCTAATAAATCTACTACTTCACTTATTTCACCATTAATATACATTTTGCTACATTAGAGCACACCATTCAACAAAAACCATAGCTTATCAGGTGAATATTTTTCCTTATAAATTGAATATCAGAAAGAAAATGAATTATCCCGAGTTTAGAATCACCATCACCATTATAAAACATTTTGGATTTAAAAAAAACTCGTGTTTTCTATTCCAGTTTTAAGCCTTATTAATGTACTGTTGAAAAAAGCTAAATTCTTACGAAAGATTCTGCAAAAAGAGCTGCACATTTCTTTTCACATTGTCGTTCATGTCGTCCAACAATAAAAAATAATCTCGAAAATTAATAAACATTTTATTAAAAACGATAAAAATCCTAAATTCATACAAGTCTAGCACCCAGTTTAAAAAAAATAATTAATTAACAAATTACCAAGCTATTAACAATAAGCTACTAATAATTATACTTATCAAAATACCATTTTCGTAGGACAAATACAAAAAAAAATATTTTATGGAATATTTAGGCATCAAAAACAAAATTTAAAAATAAATTTTCTAAGACAAGACAAGATAAGTGAAAGTTTAAAATATTAAAAAATATTCATTGTTATACGTATAAAATACCAAATAAATATAAAAAATATGTCAAAAGAACGTAGATATTATCACTAAATAAAAATATTCAAATAAATAAAAAAAACATTAAAATTAGATTACATTTACAAAATCTCTTATGTCAAAATGTGCACTGCAAATTTCTTATGTATATTAAGTAAAAAAAAAACATTTTTCGTATGTGACATAAAATGCCCGATTCTTATGAATATTTAAAATAAAAGAAAATTCAACAAAAACAAAATATTAAAACAAAAAGAACATTCAAATTGCTTTAAGTTTTAAGTAAAATCTATAATTAACATCAAATACAAAAACCAATTACAATTCAACCCAAAAAAAATACTGTAAAAAGACAACCGTCCGTTGTACATTTTTTGTATCTATCTCATTTCAAAATCTTTGTATGATTGAGTATGTTGAACAATACAAACCGAACAAAATAATGGAGCCTACCTCCACATAACTCAGCTGAACAGTCCTCCAATTAATTAAAGTCCTCATCCATTTTAATTCTGCGTAATGATCGTTAGATGTCAAACCGTGTAGTAGTACTTATTAATGTAACGGTGAAATAACCTGTTCGGTATACTACTTTTACCTTTTGAAGATGGCAAACGCATCTCCAGCATATTGATCGAGTCTGTTACTTTCTTTGAATGAAGTATTTTTGAAATATTGACAAAAACTCTACTACTTCATTAGTGGTAATATGCGATTTTGAATATAAATCCTCATTGCTTAGCTCCATATGTCGTCACTGTCTGGAAAAATAATAAAAATAAAATTTTGATGAAAATGTTATTGAGCACCGTGGTTTTATTGGATATGATATCTATGATCTCAAGCGATGAAATTTCGTAGAGGTGTGCCTTGACTAAATATGCTACAAGAAAAAAGACTCTGTCGAAGAGTCGATATGAACGATCAAAGCTTTAAAAACACATGAAGAACGAATTACAGTGTCGAGGGAATGTTCTACTGCTCAGTCATACTTTTCGATTTTCTACTTTCATTATCTCCAAAGTTTTTAAATTTCTTATTAAAAAAAAAATTATTGCACCACCACAGCAACGCTTTACTTGTTTCTTAGAGTAAATCGGTTAGAGTAAATGTGTACATATATAACATCTGATTATTTTTCAATTGACGTCCTTTTATAACACTAAATGAATGTAATTAATTAAAAATAAATAAAAAAAATGCAAAAAATCATTAAAATTTTATAAATTGTTTTTTTTTTAAGGAATGAAACTTATAAATATTGAATTTGATATGAAAATTATTATTATCGATCGTAAAAACCATTGACCAAGTGTAAAAATGCTTTTAAAAATTTATATGAAAATTACAAAGAAAATTTAACATGAAAATATGTTTGAAAGATACCATTTCCTATAAAGTACTAATTTTAATCTATAAATTTAAAAACAAAATGATGAAAATAGCAACAACCAAAGCCTTTTTAAGAAAATGTTTTTAAATTTACCTTCTTACACGAATGAGATTTTTTATTTATTTATTTTAAAAAGTTTTTAAAACTTGTTTGAAAAATATATATTTTTTACTTTTAGAACGTATTGTATAGTATATTCAATGCACGAATTAAACCAAATAAAAAACAAAAATATTTAAACAATATTGTTACAAAACGTAAAGAGTGTAAAATCAATCACTCATAAAAAAAAAAAAAATTTGAAACAAAATGACACACACACACGCTGAATGTTAAGTGAAAAAAGTGAATAATAAAAAATATTTCAATGTTATAATGAAGTTATTGTAAAATATGTTGCACGAATATTGTCTATTATTATCTATCGTAACATAATTAACGTATTAAATATAATGGTATTATAGCGCAGAAGAGAAAAAATAATGAAAACTAACCTCAAAAGTATCTAAAAACATTTTGCTAATTTTGTTAACTTTAAAAATTCTAATTTAGTTTCCATCGAGTATGCATTTTACCTAATTGCAGTATTATATTTTTTAGCAATTCGGTTTTTGTTGATCTTAGTTCGAGTATTAAACTAAAACGTAAAGGACATTAATAGAAATGGGAAGCGAAGCAGCGCTGAGGATATTCAGTCAGTCAGTTCAGTATTAGTGTTATGTTTACTTTAAAATTAAAGTTAAAAATGAACATTTACCTTCGTCAAAGACTAATAGTACTAAAAATAAACTTAGAAAACATGAAGCTTTCACTTTCATATACATAATCGAAACATTCGGACTCTTTAAATCTACGTTGTAGAAGACTCTTCTAAAAAGAGTAATCTACCAAACATTAAAATACCTTAACTCCAACCACAATTTTGTTGCCTCGGATGATAGTGAAACAAATTCCAACCAAACCAAACCTACCCTTTTAGAAACGACAACCGTATCTCAACGAAATCATTCAATCTGTTACTTCATTTGTGTAAAATATCGCATAGTGTTTGATACACAAAGATTTTAATACTTTTTTTTCCATTCCAAAGTAAAGTAACCTAACCAGAGCTCATTGCTTATTCTTTTTCCTAATCTTAAGAGACAACGATCTTCTAAAAAAGGTAAATCTAAAATAATTGTAGTATTTTACTAAATAATAGGATTGGTGTTGGTAGGCTGCAACAATAATATATGATATAACATCGAATGGTACATTGAATTTACAAATAAATACTTTGCAACTACTCGGCATTTGATGCTGCTTCGCTTCACAAATAATCTCGCAAAAGTTTCGTAAAATTGTTCACTATGCAATAATAGAGAGATTTTTTTAGAAACTTTCAGTTTGTTATCACACAGCATTTAAACGCTCCTTCTCATTTTAAACACTGAACGCATCGACGTTAGAAATACAAAGATAATTCACAATTTACTAAAACAATTCCATATATACAAATCCATAAAATTATATTTCCAAGAGAAAATTTACCTTTTTAAAATGAAATAACCTATGAAATATAACAAAAAATCTTTTTAGAAAAATATACAAAAAAAGAAATAAAAATATTTAAAATAAAAATAACAAAAGTATAAATCTAACATATTTTCCAGAACAACAACAAATGCTGTTAAAAAGTATATTTTAATTTATAGTTAAAACCTTTCACAAACAAAATGTGCTGTGCAAATTTTGCGGAATAATAAAAATCCACTTCTATTGTTAACTGATTTTTTTTTTACTTCGAATCTATTGTTCCCTTGACTGAAAGTCATGGGTCTTATGGATGATAAACACCCTAAAATGTTTGTCACACAATGTTTACTACTATGATTAAAAATGCATGAATGTATGACCAAAAACCTTAAATATAGAAAATGTTTGTCACACTTTGATGATTCCTTGATAACACGATAACTTGACTAATTCTCAACGGATTTCCAAAAACTTGTTTTTCATCGACGGGCAATTGAATTCCTGAGGTTAAGTTCGAAGATGGGCTATGACGGTCGGGTGATCTTAGAGATATTCCCAAAAGAATTCTTGTCTCGTCCCTTGATAACACGATAACTCGAGTAGTTTTCAACGAATTTCCAAAAACTTTTTTTTATTTCACGGGGAATTAAATTCCTCAGGTTAAGTTCGAAGATGGGTCGTAACGGATGGGTGATCTTAGAGATATTCCCAAAAGAATTTTTGTCTTGCAGCTTGATTCCACGATAACTCGAGTAGTGTTCGATGGATTTCCAAAAACTTTTTATTAATCGACAGCGAATTAAATTGATGAGGTTAAGTGCGAAGATGGGTCGTAACGGACGGGTGATCTTAGAGATATTCACAAAAGAATTTTTGTCTTGTTTCTTGATAACACGATAACTTAAGTAATTCTCAACGGATTTCCCAAAAACTTTGTTTTAATCGACGGGGAATTGAATTCCTGAGGTTAAGTTCGAAGATGGACTATAACAGACGGATGATCTTAGAGATATTCTCAAAAGAATTTTTGTCTTGTCGCTTGATTCCACGATAACTCGAGTAGTTTTCGATGGATTTCCAAAATGTTTTTTTTTTAATCGACAGCGAATTAAATTGCTGAGGTTAAGTTCGAAGATAGGTCATAACGGACGGGTGATCTTAGAGATATTCACAAAAGAATTTTTGTCTCGTTCCTAGATAACACGATAACTTCACGTAATCCTCAACGGATTTCAAAAACTTTTTTTATTAGACGGGGAATTCCATTCCCGAGGATAAGTTCAAAGATGGCCTATAACATAACGGTCGGGGGATCTGAGAGATATTCCCAAAAGAATTTTTGTATCGTCCCGTGATATTATCGTGTTTAAGTTGAGTAATTCTTAATGGTTTTCCACAAAAGAAAATTATAAATTCTAAAAATGAAATTTTTGGGTTAAGTTCGTTAATGGAATATACTGTAATCATATTCTAGGATTTATTCCAAAAAATTTTTTGTGTAATATCTTGGTATCGATGATAAGAAAAAAATTAAAGTTTGGACGAGTGTGAACACGAGTTCCATTTTTATTTAAGAGATAAGCGAGAAATTCGCAACTTTCCAGGGTCTCTTAGCAGACAATAAAACTTAAGAGGCATCGGTGGTTAGCTAAAATTGTAGTATTAATCAATATAATGGAAAAACTCGCACACGTTCGGCTGGGTGTCTCTCACAGAGAGACAGTTGGAAAAATTGTCATCAATAGTAATAAATTAACATATAAGTTACCATTGTACTATAGCATACCAATAAAAGGTGTCAAAACATGGTCTCATTCTTCCATGATTTTATAAAAAAAAACTTTACCAGCTCTAAAAAAAGTGAGCAGTGTAACGAAATTTTCATAAACTGCTTAGTTTTCTCATGGTTGGTCAAACTGCTACAACCAATACCCTCTCTAGCAAACAAACTACTTTTATTAAGGTGGTAAAAGAATCAAGTAAATCAAGTAAAATACAAAGAAATAAGGTGTGAATTTGACACAGAGAATTGAGAGTTTGGTTGCTAGAGAGAGGATTGCTACAACCTAATCTGTTTTATGTTGAAAGCTAACAATTCGTGCAGTCGTACATATTTGAAAAATGATTCTGGTGGAAAGATATCATCAAAGGACAGTATTTAAAAATCACCCAAATGTATACTTTTCAGCAAAGCATCGATGCCTCTTAAGTACTGAAAGTACGAAGTTTTTTATGTGGATTGAGAATCTGTGGTGTTTAAGTAAAGGGAATAAGAATCTCTAAGCTAAACTTTGCTACACATACCCTTGTACTTTTATACAACTTTTAGAGTGATTTTTTTTGCTCGGATTACAAAAATCTTCTTGAGAAAATTAGTCAGTCAGTCAAGGGATCTGACCCATCCAAAAGATGGGGCCAAGTTAATAGGAAAACGATGGACATAGTTCGCTAAGAAAAAGGAAGCGATAGTTTCTCATGATTTCAACGCCGTCATATCGAGTATAAAATAAAACGAAACAAAACCCAAAAAATTAAATTAAATTAATATGGACATGTTATAATCAATAAAAACAGATGGTCTATCGTCCGCCCGGAGGACATAAAAATTTGATTTCCACAAGCAAACGTACTCATTTTCACATTATTTTGACATGGATCGATCAAAAACGCACTCACAGTTTACGATGAATTTTCCAATCGGCCCAGTCTGTCCTGTACTTTCATTAGTTATTATAACAGGGTCCTGAGCAACTTACTGGTCTTGATGTCAATAAAAGGCACCAATCCTCTAAGGACACAATATGAAAATTTCATAATCTTCTTCACCGTATTCTAGAGGTGAGTGGGCTGCCCATAAAAGTGGGCTGCCCACGCCCATGGGCATGCCCACGGGACATGGGCATGGGCATTTTTCAATTTCGTGGGCATAGGGCGCAGAATGGGCACTTTTCAAAAATGTGTGAGCCCACAAACTTAAGTCTTAAGTGTAGTCAAGATTTTCCGTACGATGTAATATTCATCAAGAAATTTTAAAACGGCTTTCGCACATAAAATCGTGTTTCCAACTCATCAATTTACTAGAATTTTGCACGAACGATGTGCTGTCAACCTCAGTTTCGCCTCAGATTGACAATTTTCAAATTTTTTCCGAAAATTTCCGATGTGGGCCTTGGGCATGGGCTGGGCAGTGGGCATGCTTTTTAAAATTCTTGGGCATTGGCTGCGCCGTGGGCATGTTTTTTTTTAATTATTGGGCTTTGGGCAGGGCGGGCATAAAAATTAGGTATGCCCACTCACCTCTACCGTATTCCTGACCCCATCCGATACATAGCAACGACCATGCGATGTTGATGGTATGCGGTATACGTCTGCTGGCGCATTTTCACCGTTTCATGAACTTCGGGTTCGGATTATACAACACGAAGCAAAATTTGTCGTATATCCTCGTTGCAGCTCATATTTGCTTAACTAACTCGAAACCAATGTAATGAAATGAGAACGGGCATTTATCACAGTCATTCTCACACACAATCTAAAAAAAATTGTTCTGCTGATCCACCCTAGAAGGGATATTTACAGCTACTACACTTGCTACAACAACTATTCTATTCATAGACATTGTCTATTAGACAATACACACACATTTACGCACAAGATGCGTTTCGAAATGCAAAAAATGCACTCACACAGAAAAATTCGGGAAAAAAAAACAATAATGTCAGCTGTATCATGCATTGCATGATCTGCTGACAATGTGCGCCACCGACAACGACACAGTGCTTGTATTAACGTATATCATTCTTTCATTCATTTGCCAGAATGATTTTTAATTGGGTTTTGTCTTATTTTCTAATTGTCCATGGGTTGACTGTGGTAAGTCTGCAACTTGTTTACTTAGCGACGCAGAAACACCGAAACAATTCGATCAATATCGTTATTGACATCGATATACCTGAAGGATTGCAATCGCCATTGATGGTAATTATATTTTGACAATACGTAGAACGATCAATTCAAAGCAGATTATCAAATGTTCGGATGATGAGTGTTATACACTAGACGTAGAGACACAGTGGAGTGATATAGATTATTTTCCAATGTTGAACATCGGGGTTTTCCACACTCAATCGACTTTCTGTTTCTTTATCATTTAGAA
This sequence comes from Bradysia coprophila, assembly GCF_014529535.1. Lineage (NCBI taxonomy): Eukaryota > Metazoa > Arthropoda > Insecta > Diptera > Sciaridae > Bradysia > Bradysia coprophila. Next base: position 103,397 of record NW_023503402.1, read on the forward strand.
TGCAACGTTCGAGTCGATTCCCATTAGAGGCGGTAGGCTCAATATTCGCTCCACAGCGCATAAAAGTTACACTGAAGGAAAGCAGACGCTTAGGGAAACTGAACAAAAAGAAGAAGCACATTTCATTAATTCGAACGATACCGATGGAACGAGTTTTTGATCATTTTTACAAAATTCGCCGACGAAGTCATCGTTACGATGGTTGTGCTACTCATTTTGATTTTGCTGCAAGATCATGTGTAAGCTGTACGCTAATTTTGTGCCGTTACCATAATTTTGGCAAATTTTGCACTCTAAAATATGGCTGCGGTTGATCTACTATGAAATGTATTCACAAACAACGAATCAAACTTCCGTTTTATTTCCTGTAGACTATCGGAGTATCGGATACATTTTCTCATAAACAACATAAACTGTCGATTCTAACGGTCGTTGTTCTTCTGTTCAGCTTAATGTTAGTTGCTCTGGTAATTTCGCCTGTCCCGATTCTACCTTTGGGGTAAATTTCCCAATTCTATTCTGGAAAAAAGCAGAAGTAGAAGACACTTCTAAGATAAGTGATTTACCAAATATTGAAATACCTTAACTTCGAACAACGAAATCATTCAATTTGTTACTTCATTTGTAAAAATATCGCCTAGTGTTTGATTTAAAGTTTTGCATTTCAATGGAAGTCACGGTGTGTCTACTTAACTAGAAGAATATTTGAAAGATTACACTTTAGGTCTATGTTGTTTTCTCGTTTTCACTTATGTGATAAAATGGAGTACATACTTGTCACTATCAGTCTCGGCAAGCCTCGACTTCTTCGTGACAAGTGTGTACATACCGCGGGACAAAAATGAAAAGTCTAGTTTCCATGTGATTACTTTTGGACTTTTGAACTTTTTATATCTTGTTATGTTAATAACTATTATGCCACCGATTAATAAATGCTTAGGCACTAGATGCGTAGATGGTCACTCGAGGCCGCAATCTGAGTGTGACAATACACATCGCGTGTCTAAAAATCATTTATTACCGAGTTGCATTGCGTATACAATGTTTTTCTATAAAAAACAAACGAAAGTTCGTCAGTAATTTAGGTGTGTTCACTGAAACATATTATCATTCGATGATAAAATTTCCAAATAATCGATTACAAAATCAATGTTTTATCGATTGATAAATCGAATTATCGGTCTATATTTACCGATTATCAGTTGACACTTACTCGATTATCACGCGACATTTAAAGATTATCAGTCTATATGTATCGATTATCGGTTATCGATAAAACATTCGATTTAAATTGACTTTTTCGAAAATATCAATAATATCAATATGAACTATACGTCGAAGAAAAATGGTATTTTAGGTCTTCTTTGATTTGCTATTTTTCGTTGACAAAAAAGAATTTTCCGCAAAACGTCGCTTAACTCTGGCCGCAAGCTTAATTCTTATTAGAATTTCCTAATTTGTCGTATTCATACAAAAAAAATTATTGGAGGCTAGTGAGTATAAACTGTTATTTATTCGTATGTATTTAGCCGAACATTTCTTTTTAGAATATTATGAAAAAAAGTCTTGACACTATAAAGCTCTAAAGTAGACAGAGAGCTACAAAAAACATTATTTAAAATGAAACAAGGCTGTATGCTAAAAATATCTAATCCTCAAACTACCTCAGATCAGGGGCATCTAGCAGACGTCCACAGTTGTATAAATTCAAAATTATTGGCATTTCCTGTATAGAATTAGTAGATGGCATCTAAATGACAGAGCTTAAAGTGTTGTTTCCCAGAAGAAAAAAATTTGGTTTTCGTAGACAACTCAGAAATGTAAATTTTTATTCGTACGAATTTTTAATTACTGTAAACTTGACTGTAAAGAATAGTTCGTAGAAAACAAACGATTAATTTCATTTTTGTTTTTAAAAAAGGCAGACTGATTAATTAAAATTTGCCTGTGTAGAGCGATCTACTCTTTTTGCGATGTTATTGTTGTAGTCATCTATTTACCGAAAAACAGATATTACGCAGGTTCAGCTTTAGTGGAGTTCCTAATAGAAATTCAAATTGGTAATTAATATGTTAAGCGACAATTATAAAAAAATTCAAAGATACTTATGGGCAGAGAAAACTTCACAGACAAGTATTTAAACGTTCATATACGAGAAGCAGTACCATTGCGATAGTTCATATTAGAGTCGGATGCGGAAATTCGAAAATGTATTTTAAACATACTTTTGAATTTCCTCATGAAAACTAGCCATGAAATGTGCGTTATTGACGTCGAATGATTCAATTTTTCAAATTTTTAAATATTCAATTTTTCTGTAAATCTTCTACTCTCTCCTCTGCAATGATTGCTATTACAGTACATTACCTTCGGATTGGACTAGAAACTTTCCACTGGCCAAAATAAAAATTTGGAAGCAGTCACTCTCATTTTTGAACATTTTTTTTCTCGATAATTGATGACATAGATTTTTTTTAATACTCGTTGGCGGTAGGGTGATCATTGTACCATAACTCACTAACCATGTCTACTTTGAAGCTACACAATTCATAATAATGACAAAAACAAAATTGCCGATAATTGATATAAATGTCACACAAATTTAATAAAAATGTTGTTGATTCAACTGTTTCTCAAATTTAAGACGATGACTCGTACTTGTGAAACTTCGGCTATATAAGACCAATTTTTTATACAATCAACAACATATTTCGAGGAGACGATTAATTGAAAGACGGCTAAAATGTTTTCGATCGTAGCTGTTGTACTGGCTGTAGCACAGGTATAATATATAAATAATTGATAATAAATTGAAAATAAATGCGAAAATTGGTTTTAGACTGTACTGACGACCCCTGTAGCGCATTATGGTGGCGCGGTGGTTGGGGTGGTTTTTCCGGAAGAGGATTTTAATGGTCCACCAGCATATTATCCACAATCGTATCCATCTTCTTATGCAAGTCCAAGACCTCCACCATTTTATCCACCTGTTGGCCCATATGCTTATTATCCAGCCGTGAATCCAAATCCTTATTATCAAGCTCCAGTTGGCTCCATATTCAAATCCCCCACTTGCATCGACTCCTGCACATCCAAATCCGCCACTCCCATCAACTCCTGCACATCCAAATCCTCCACTTCCGGAAACGGCACAACAACAACTACTACCACTACTGCTGCTGCAAGTACTGAAACAACTACAACAACCGAAGCGACTACAGCAACTGAAGCGACTACAACAACTGAAGCGACCACAGCAACTGAGGCTACTACACAACCGAAGCGACTACAACAACTGAGGCGACTACGACAACCGAAGCGACTACGACAACCGAAGCGACTACGACAACCGAAGCGACTACAACAACCGAAGCGATACAACAACTGAAGCAGCCGCTGAACCATAGTCACTAAGCTATGAAATTCGTAAGTACAAATTGCAATGTTGTTAAGCGAAAAATCGTATGTGCAAATAAACTGAAGTATTCCTCAAAAAATATTTACTCGCTTTTCTTCTGTTAACGATAATCGAAATTGTGGGTTTCAGTGTGGAGATGGTCAAAATCGGTCGAGCTCGTAGATATAGTTGCAATATTGCTATTTTAAATAGCATGTATTGGCATGTGATCAAGACTAACATGTTAAGGATGTCTATAATCAAGAATCAATAAAGACTTCCGAATGAAACAGCTATGACTTATAACGAAAAGTATGTTCAAAAAAATGAATTTTAATTAGATTGAAAGAAATGATGAAGTAATAGAATAGCATAGATAGACTCCTTTCAGAGATTTTGTTGATTATGTATTATTAGGAAGTGTATAGCCATAGCAGAGCTGTGGTATAGCCCGAGCAAAGTTTAAGGACAATAATCCACTAGTCAAAAATTCAGTTCATCAAGGGCGTACTATATATGACGCCATTCAAATAGTTCGTACGCTAAAAAAGGCGATTTTCCGACTCTGCACGCAGTTTTGTATTGGAATCTTGTATGGCAGCAAGCTTTTAGACCCTTCTACCCCCAAAAAGAGTGCGCACTATTTCAATGACCAATCTAAACCGGCTGTATACTTTGGGGTATACAAAAGATACAGCCTTGAATCTAAACAACCATATAAAAAAATCAAATAACTTTTGCGTAGTAGCCGGTAATTTTCGATACCACGATCTAGCTTTCTCATTTTAGTTCAAAAACTGATCTCCTTTCGACAAGATCACACTTCGATTGCACCGTTTCTAAATCGACGATTACATAAAGAAGAAAATGAGTGAGGTGGGTTTTACTTCCATTTAAATTCGAATTCTATTTTAGACGGAATTCAATTGATTTAGTTTTTTTTTCGCTTTCTCTTTTTGAAATTTGAAATTCGAATTCTGCTGTCCATTAAGCAATTCTGTTTGCATTCAGTGTCGCCCAGCATACATTACCGAAGCA